>NC_089758.1:5436733-5736733 GCF_040412425.1 Macrobrachium rosenbergii
CTGAGATAATTTTTTGTAACCACATTGTTAAGAGAAATATAATTGAATCTGCCTTTATTAAGCATTTTAACAATCAACTTATGAATATTAGTTCGGGTCTTTTTAAATTAGATAGTTACCGTGTTCATAAAATTGTAGGGAAGTACAATGTTACCTTTTAGCAATAGCCTGTTCTAACTGTAGTTTCAGTTCTTAAGTATTTTTTGTTTGATATGTGACAATTTGACTTCAAACTAGTGATTGCATTCAGTGATGATGTTTAGCTTGTTAGTGGCTTTGATCTTTATTTTGTGAAGTTCTCTTGTTTATGTCTCTATTTATTTATTTATTTTACTTTGTACCCCGAAGAAGTGTATGCAATACACGAAAGCGCTTAGTACCTGGTCTTTAATTTTCACCTTTCATGTGGTCGTCTACGTATATATTTGTCACGTGCAGTTTGGTGACTCATTGCTTATATATATATATATATATATATATATATATATATATATATATATATATATATATATATATATATATATATATATATATATATATATATATATATATCATATATCATATATATATATATATATATATATGTATATATATGCATGTATATATATATATACATATATACATAAATATATATAATACACATATATATGTAATGTATATGTATATATATATATACATGTATGTATATATATATATATATATATATATATATATATATATATATATATATATATATATAGATGTGTGTGCATGTATGCATCATTAATGTATACGTCAATTTCCATTAGGGGCAGGCTCTGTATGGTGTTACCCATAGATATTAGGTGCTACCCTTTCCATTGTCACCAAGTATTAATTACTGACATACCATAAACTTTCGTCCCCACAGTGGCGCACACACACACGTGTATATATATATATATATATATATATATATATATATATATATATATATATACTGTATATATATATAATATATATATATATATATATATATATATATATATATATATATATATATATATATATATATATATATATATATATATATATATATATATATATATATATACATATATATATATATATATATATATATATATATATATATATATATATATATATATATATATATATATATAGATATAGATAATCTCATGCACTGATGTATAAAATTGGAGCAATCTTAACTGGTCACAAACTGAAGCAGCAACAGCTGCTGTTTGCAGGATATCCGAGTTAATACAAATTTTAGAGTATGTGGTTGTTATGGCATGGATGGTGGGCATTGCTCGAGCTTTTTTATATTTTTACAAAATAATGGACTTATTCTTATTTTTTACCACATATATTGCCGTTGATAAGATATGAACACTTTCTTTTTGATAATTAAAGTGAATTTCTACTAGACATGCTGACCAAAATACAAGTAAATATCTAACAATGCTGGCAGTGTGTTCAACCCTTAATGCTCCTAAGGTACGACACACAATTCTTTTACTATAAAATCGTCATGGAAGAATGTCATGTGTTTTTATTGATATAAAAAACATTGAATACTATATTTAAGCTAATAACCACGAAGGCAGTGAGGTGTACAACCGATCTCGGTATATTAAAGGTTGAAGAAAACAAATTCTTTGAAGAATGGCGGGAAATAGTTGAGTGTGCGACGGTAGTGTCATCTGTCGGCTAATGGAGTTGTTGTACGTCAGAACGGATTGTGAGAAATAAGCACCTGCTGATTGAACATTAATATGCGTGGCATTGTCCGTATTTTCAGACACTTGAGACAGGTATGACAATAAATTACGAATGGGCGTTGTCATCATGAATGTCAAAATCTGAGCATGTCGGTGGAGGGAACCGAAGTGAGTTGATGATGATGGTGCTCGGAGGGACACACGACCTGTCCCTCGTTGTTGTTTTTGTTTTGTCAAGTCCGTTTTCTTCGATGTGATTCCTGTCGTGCAGTTTGTTTTCGCGTGATTTCTCTCCCTAAATCGCACAGTAGGTAACGCTGGCTTTAATCCTTGCCATTTCCGATAAAGAACACTCGCTTATCGCGTTCAGGTTTTTGGGGATTGGCGAGGATGCGCATATCCATGGGCCGAGAGCTGCAGCAGGAGGCGGCTGTGATATGTTTATTTACCCCAATTCACATGATGAACGTGGCTCGTTGAAGTTTGTCCATTTCCGTTGGACTGTGTTGTCCGTCGAAGTGGCAAAAGAGGACACGTCATTTGTGAAGGTTTTATAGGGACTAGGTTACCGTAGGACCAGGCCAAACTTTGTCACTTTTCCCCCAGGCCAGGTTGCCAAGTCGAATGCTGCTTTCTGGCCCTTGAGATTCGGTAGATTTTCATTCATGGCCAGGCAACGTTTCACGGAATTCGATTACCAGGCTGAACCTATGCTGTAGGCCGTTTGCTTCATGTGTGGGGTCACCAACCTCAAGGGTGGAACTTAGCATAAAAATAAAAGCAAAGTTCCATTGTACTGGGAGGACTATAGGCTACTACATCCACATTCATCTTTAATAGAAGTACCAGTATGTTTTAATCAAAAATGACTTCGGATGAATATTTGGTATTTTTTTATAAGTTGCCAATACACGATGTGAAATTGTAACCTAGATATTTGAAAAGAACTGTTCATCAAATTACGACTTATAAAGTAAGACAATATCAGCCCCCCCCTCCCCCTCCATAACTAATACGGCAAAATTGTGACCAGGAAACACCCCTAGCTTATGGGGTATTATTTTATATTGGCAACCTATAAAATTTTACAGAATATTTAACATATACTGAGGATGGGCAGCCTATGGTTTGTCGTACTCATTGGAAGGTTCGTGTCCCATTAGGCTAATAACCATTTTTTTTTTTTAATCCCCTCATAGAGGCACTGCATCCATAATCTTTGAGGTAGCTAACCTATGTAAATTATAAATTATCCCGTTCAAGAAATGTTTTTGATCAAACAAATTTTGACAAACATTTCAGTATTATTTATACTTTATTACTTCAACCCAATACCTGACTATTTATGCTGTGCTCTTAAGTCTCCTTAATATACTTAGTACTAAAATCATACCAAAAGCTATTGCAAATTCACTTTTATGAGGTGGTGGCCATGGGGCTGGTAATTAGCATGACATTCACGGGAGTGGTCTCAGCAGGAAAGGAAAACTTACCAACCTTTTAGTTACAAATCTTACTATTCCAATTCGTCAGGATTTGCCGTATCCCTTTACTTCCTCTTGTTTCTTCCAAATGAACACCATATTCTTTGGAAGCTTGAATTTCAAGAAAAGAATAAGTGTGGGCTTGTTCCATATGAATAGGTTTCATCTAGTGAATAGTAATAATAATAACCCAGTAGTTCATTACAGATCTTGATGTCAACAAGAAGACTGAAGACCAGTTTGTGTCAATTATGGTTTCTAGGAAAATGGCCTGAAATGGGAGGAAATCTGTTGGTTTTCTTAATTCATTTAAATCACCCAGTGTCATAAGTCTACTTATATGAATTGGAACCTTTTAGTACGTGCATAGTAGGCTATTTATGCAAGGTAAGGCTATCATTTGAAATGAGGTTACGATGAAATGTAGAAAAACAAATTTTTTTCAAGCATTAAAAATAACCAATAACTCTTATCCAGGATCCATTTAAAAGGTTAGCCATCTTAGATATTAGCAGTGATGCATCTCAATGGGGTATGTTATGCAAGCCCCACTTAAATAAGTGCGCAAAGTAGGGACCTGAGTGTATTACATTTATTGAAGAAATTTGATTTTAAAAAATTACAGATATATATTTAAACAGGAGGATATTTGTTACCTTAGAAAAGTCTAGTGAAAGAGAATAAGTGATAATGACTCATATTGTCAGCTTTTGTGTGGAAGGAGCCATTCACCAAGAGAAAAGTAACTTACAGTACCAAATTTAGAAGAAATATGTATAATTATAAAATCTTTCCTCGTCAACATTTTTGTCAGATTTCTCACTCCTGTCTTGTCCAGTTATGCTTTGAGTTCCCATCAGGTCAAAGTCTTCATCTCTGCCCCCTCCATGGTTTCCTGGACATTCCTGTTTGTTTGATACTACAGTATTACAATGCCTACTGATTTTCTGACTGCAGTTCTTCATATCTTTTCACCACATGCCCAAACCATCTCTTTCCCATAAAATTTCAATGTAGGCTATTGTCAGCTATCGGACTCCACTACCCTCCTGCAACTTCCTTATTTGTATTATGGTCTTCCCACACTACTTAGTAGTTTTAGGCATACATTGTTATTTTATATTACCTGCAGGTCACTTTTAGATGCATAATAATAAGTATATATGATACAAGGTTTACAATTGTTGCCATTGTGCAAGACAGTGAGTGAAGTAATTTAGTATTAGTAACTTACCCAGTAATTACATAGCTAAAGTTTCCTCTTGCATGGCAGCTTGAATTAAAAAATTCATGGGTAACACTTCACAGTTTAGTGCAGGTGACTGGTCCCGTCCACTTACGGGAATAGCAGGAACTACTTAGCAGACAACCTCATTCTGTTTCTGCCGGAGCTCGAGTAAACACTGAGTGTTGATGGCAGCTTTGTTTTTAAATTTGCTGGTTGTAAACCAGATTTCAGTGAAGTATTATTGCTGATTTTGTATAGCCTTCAAGCCTACAGCATTCATGATCAGTATTTTGTTGTTTTGTTATTAAGGCCTCATTCAAGTTTATCATGTTTTGCTACAATAGCGAATATGCAATCAAATTGTTTAACTACCGTTAGCGTAGTTTACTGCGCCATCACCTTTACTGGTTAATGTAATGAAACATAAACATTATGTTCGTTGCCAAACCAATATTTATGGTAATGTATTACTTATCTGCAAGTCTCAATTAATGTATGGTAGGACTTGAGACATGTCTGTATGATGATACTCTGTGTGCTTCAACTATTGTCGGTAAAAGTTTAACTTTCCTTGTCCGAATAGTATGATAACTTAAATATCGTGTTCGCTACCGGGCCGACATTTTTGGTAATGAATGCATATCTGAAAGTCTCAATGTTTGAGAGGATTTTAGATATGTCTGTTTTGTATTCTGGAAAGGTTAACTTTTCCTTTTCCGAGTAGTGTAAAAAACTTGAATTTATATATAAGTAACTCACCAAATAATTATATAGGCATTAGTTTCTACTTTACGTGGCAGCTCAAAATTCAGAACGTGCAGTAGCGCTCTTTTGGCTTGGGTGTAGGTAGACTGCCCCGCCCACTTTCGGGGAAGAATAGGTACAACACAGTTAAAGAGCTCAATTCGTTTCTGCCGGTCAAGTACTAAACATTGGTTATTGAGAGTTCTTGGTTTTTTTTTTGTTCACTGGATGGTTGGAAATTCTCTTCATTTGGTGAAGTACTCTTTGTTTTTTGGTAGCATTCTATCAATTAGCTTAGCTAATATTCAGGGCATTCGCGATTGTGACTTTCCTGGTTTTGACTTTTGTACTAATCATGTCAGACTAGCTTGTCTAGCATTAGGTACTGCAGTAAAGGCTGCAAGACTAGACTCATGTCGGGTAAGTATGACAGCCATACTGTCTGTAGTTCTTGTAGGGAGCAGATTTGCTCACCTGATCTTAATTGTGACAAATGTAAGGATTGGGATAAGGGGAAGTGGAAGACTTTGCATGCCCATTTAGATAAATTATGACGTGACAGTGAGAAAGTAAACTGCTAGGGCTGAAGCTAAAGCTTCTGCTAGTCAGGTTAATTCTCTGGGAGTTGATGTTGCTGGTTTACCTGGCCCTTCAACACATGTGACTGCCATTTTCTCTATCTCCAGTCCTCCAACTTTTCCTGTTACAGGCAGTCCCCGGTTATCGGCGGGGTTCCGTTTCTGAGGGTGTGATGATAACTGAAGATCGGCAATTTTGGCGCTTTTTTTTGGGCAATTTTCGGGGGTTATCGGCACCGAGAAACACCGACTTTCAGTTATCGGCGCCTCTGTTAGGTATGTATCGGCGCCGATAAGTGGAAATCTGCGATTTTCAGCGCCGAAAATTGCCGATTTTCGTTGTTAGACAAGCCCCATAAAACGGGATCGCTGTTACCAAGCCCGCCGTTAACCGGGGACTGCCTGTACTCCGATCCCTGGCTTCCATTCTTCTGAACCCAGTGCCATTGCCAGCTTTTCTGGTACTTGATGCATCCAAGCAAGGAAGGAATTCGGTCTTCTGGAACCTGGATGTACCCTGAATGACCGACAAGTCCCTTGTTTGATCCCATACTTTCCTCTTCTCGG
This sequence comes from Macrobrachium rosenbergii, assembly GCF_040412425.1. Lineage (NCBI taxonomy): Eukaryota > Metazoa > Arthropoda > Malacostraca > Decapoda > Palaemonidae > Macrobrachium > Macrobrachium rosenbergii. Next base: position 5,443,038 of record NC_089758.1, read on the forward strand.
CAACCGTACACAGAAGACACCCTTCCGAGTGACCTCTTGACTTCAGCTAGGATGCAATAGTGAGATCCAAGTCATCGTTTAGGGAATATTTTCACAGGGAGACGCTTTTTTCCTCGTTTACCCTGGGATTTTTGGCCATAATGAGGATCTATTCAAGCTCTAGATTTTTTCCTTCTCCTTTAGGAAGTTAACAGACGTCATTTTTTTTTTACATGAACAGAATCGGACTAAGATCACATCCTGAAAGGGCGTAATTTTGAATGCTCAAGGAAAACATTTTGCCTTTTAAGTGAAAGTCAAGGACATCAGAGCAGCCTCTACCTCCTTAGCTTTCAGGCTCATTTGTCCTTTACTTCTATTCAACTTAATCCTACTGGAAGTATATTCGTCCTCTGCGTCTTTACCTCCATTCCACATAGTCCTATTGGAAGTATAGTCATCCTGTGTGTCTCGCTTTCTTATCAAGTGATCCTGATCTTCTAGCTTGCCTGTACAGCTACAGTCTGGCACCAGCTGTAGAGCTTCCAGATCCATGAGCTTCTAGTTCATCTAGCACCCAGCCTGGCATTAGCTCTTGCTCTGAGTGCCAGCTAGCTCCCACGAGTGCCCACAATTCCCAAGCTCTTAGCTCAACTGGTGCCCAGCACTTCTGGCACCAGCTACAGCCTGACACCAGATAATTCTGCGAGCCTTCAAGCCCTCTCCAGCTCTGTGGGAGAATAGGGAGGTCTCTGTCCTTTTGGAGTTTTTCAGAGGACCGTCCTCTACATATGATGATATGGCAAGATCCGTTTCATTCACTTACTAGAACGTATTACCCTCATGGACTTCTAACTTGGGACACACTCAGAATTAAGAGAGCAGTTTACCTTCCTTAAAGTAAAGCTAAGGATGTCTTAGTAGCCTCTACCTCTTTAGCTTGCATATATTTTATGTCTCGTATGTCCATTCCACCTTTGAACTACTGGGAATGTAATCGTTCTTTGTTTCTCACTAATTTTAATGGAAGTTAAAAGGAGGTTGGTGGGTTTGCCCATGGGAAGTCACCTCCTCAGCAGTACCTGTCACTCACAGTTCGTGGAGTGGAAGACCCTCAGACTGCCATTGGAAAGGTGTCTCTTGTAGTGCCCACCAGTTGTCGTCAGATTCAAAATTAGCCTTGACAAGAGGCATTCTAGGTGTTTTTCACGGAGTGTCCCAACCCTTGAAGAGATGCAGTGACAACGAGACTATCTCCTATTACATTCCAACAGACTAGAGATTCTTCTCTCGGCAAAATACGACAGTCACAGTCTCCGTGCGCTCAGTGCCTGCTCCCGAGTGCCCACTGTCTACCTGTGCTCTTGGCACTGGTTGCCAAAAGTTTGGCACCAACTCCTGAGCACCCAACGATTCCGAACGCTCAGCGCTTACTACAGAGCGTCAATATCCAGTACTTGACTCCTGCCTGTGAACATTTATCACCCACTCACAGACTGTATTTTAGAACACATTGTTCTTTCATGAACGCCAGTTCCTGATTGAGCACCTGGCCCTGTTTTTTTCAAGTGACTGGTGCCAGTTCCCAATAACCTGGCACCATTTCTTCATCAGTCTCCCGCATCTGGGTGTCATACGGAGAGCATTAGCCTGCGTATAGAGAGGTCCCCTTTTCAGAGGTTTGTAGTTTGTTGCTATAAATATGAAATTCTTGAAGTATTTTGCTTTATTTGTCATAATCCAACTTGAACCACCACACACACACCAAAGAAAAAGTGCTGGTTTATGTCAGGTGAATGGGGGATATTACCAACATAACACATTAATCACCTGCTACCAGCATCAATGACCATTTCCAGATTATGAGTTTTTTCTGCTTTTAGTTTTGAAACCATAAATTCTGTCTGTAAGAGAGTAGAGTTAAATTTCATTGACCAGTGAAAAAAGTCCTTGTTCATGTCATTTCCCTAGATAAGGTTTCTCTTTATCGCTATGGAACCTACATTTTTTGCTTGTATGGCATGATAGGTTATCGCTTCCTCTATGTCCAAAAAGGCATAGGGCACAGAATATATTTCCATACAGTGTGCAAAGGGAGTTGGAGATGGACAGGATCTGGTGCATTGTAACTGTCAGTTTATGTACAATAAACCCCCCCGCGTTCGCGTTCTCACGATTCACTTACTCGCCGATTCGCAGATTTCTCTGTGGAACGTATATACGCATTTTTCAAACATCTAACTTACCTGGTAGTTATATATATAGCTTAAGTCCCTGACGTCACGGCAGAATTTCAAAAACTCGCGGCAATCGCCGATCGGTAGTCAGGTGAACCACCTGTGCGCCCTCTACCCAGGTACCTGGAACCATTCCAACTATTCCTCAGATCTTCCCTGCCGCTGTGTCGGTAACATCGATGGAATTTCGCTCATAGCCTGTGTTTTTTCGCAACTTATTTTGGTGAAGTACACTTTGGCTTGGCTTTTTGGATTTTTGTTCGCTTTTTAGATTTTCTTATAACATATCTGACTTCATCGAGTGTGAAAATGTGTGTGTGGGGATGCAAGCGGCTTGCTAAAGTCTCCTTGGATCCCCACTTAGTATGTCTGAAGAACGGGAATGAAAGACCGGCTCAGAAGAGCCAAGAGTACTGTTTCTCACTCTTCTTGATATAACCAGGGAATAGTTAATTCTTTTCCCCTTGATAACTATCCTATTGATCCTTCTCCCGTAGTGGTAGTCTCTGAACCCCCTACTGAAACAGGTAAGGACCCAATACTTAATGATTTGTTGGCTGCCATTCAGACCCTGGCCCAACAGGTAAAATCCCTCTCAGAAGACAGGGATAATATGTGATCGATAATAAGAGATCTAAAAATACAAGTGTTAATATGTTGTTAGTGCAAGTGCAGTGGAGGTGCGACCGCTCGGTCCTGTTGTGCTCCTAGTCCTAGACCTCTTCCAAGCTCACCAACCCCTGTGAGAAGGAAAGTCGACAGACGAAGGGAGGCAAGAGGCTTTAGCTACCGAGCAGTCGTCCCCTCGAGCGTACCTGTTGACGTTTCCCAGGGCGCTCACCCTCGCCATAGGAAAGGCGAGGTTAAAGTGTTTTTTCGTCCATTGGTTGCTGTCGTCAACCGGAGGAAGCTTTTGACCGATGTCGCACAGGCGGCAGTTCTCAAGTAACCTCTAGGTTTGACGGGACAGCGAAAGTTAGAAGTATGGGCGCCAGGAGGGCGTCGGATCGAAGCTGGACGCCAGGGCGGGTTCGAGAAGCTGGACGCCAGGACGCCGAACGCGGCGTTGAAAGCTGGGCGCCAGGATGTCAGGCGTAGAAGCTGGACGCCAGGACGTCAAGTGTCGACGAAGTTAGACGCCAGGACGTCAGGCGTCATGAAGCTGGACGCCAAGACATTAAGCTTGAAAAATGGACGCCAACACGCCAGGCGTCAAGAGACTGGATACGCCAGGACGCGCAGGCGTCAAGATGATATTTTGAAAGACGTCGCTACTTCCGTCTTTCGGAAAAATCGGAAGAAGAGAATGATAATATCTCGCATTCTCCTGTGAATCCTATTGTAGAGATTTCTGACGAAGACAATATAAAAGGCCATCAGCTTTTATCAGACTTGAAAAGGCTTATGAAGCTATTTTCGGAAATTTTTTCCAGAAAATTTATCCTGACTGCTCCTCGTTCCCGCCTTCAGAATTTACTCTTGTGAAGGCGTCTAAGAGGGCAGCATTTACGAAGAATGGATACTTTCGAAGGAGAAACAATGAAAGACAGCCTTTGTTTTTCCTCCAACCAAACTAGCTCAAGGTCTAGCGTTTAGTATCAAACTGGAGAATCGTTCGGCCTCGAAATACCTGCCCCTTCCCAGGAACCTTCTCGAATCTTGTTGACTCTTCTCGTCGAGTGGCCATGGGGAAAACGAAGTTGTTGGTCGATATCAGAATTGGACCACCCCCTCAAAAGAATTTGGAGATTTAGGAAGGAAGATGGAATTATTCAACACGACTGACACCAAGAACTCATATATCTGATGTCGTGTATGGATAAAGGACTCGGAGATAGTTCCAACGAATCAACTGCACCTTTCTCAGCGGGACTCCTGAAGAAAAGGGCCCATCTTTGCTCTTTCCTGGCTAATGGGGTCATGTCCAATCAAAATCAGAATTGATTTATACCTCTTTTTTCCTCTCACCCCTTCTCTCAAGGTTTGGTATAGAGGCCTTTTCATCTTTGGCCCAGAAAACCACGTAAGATTTAATATCTAAAACAGCAAGAAAAGTCCTACCTACGACTTTCATCGCTAAAAAGAGTAAGGCTGAGGTTCCTGTGTTTCAGGTATCTCAGCTCTTTCGTGGTCGGCCCTCCGATAGAGGTTCCTCTAGGGCGGGTAGATGAATGACAACGAGAAGAGGCTCTACACAGGGAAGGAGGACCTGCCTTTCTTCTCCTGCAGACTGCGGTAGGAGCCAGACTGTCCAGCCTGAGTAGGCCCCCTCTAGTAACAAGACAATTCGACCTTTCTGCCAAATGCAACGACAGAACCAAGGCAAAGGTTCTACAGCAACAAGTGTCTATGATGTTGCAAAAGGAGACCAGACAGAGAGTTCAGGATCCGAATTCCCCAGGATTCTACATTCGGTTATTCCTGATCCCCAAATGCTTGGGGGGTTAGAGACCGGTGCTAGACGGGATTGCACTCAACTTTTTGTGCAATAAACAAAGGTCGCTATGGAAACGACAAAATCGGTTCTAGCAGCGGTCAGACAGCATGACTGGATGGCCTCACTGGACCTCCAGGATGCGTATTTTCACGTCCCCATGCACCCGATCTCCAAGAATTTTCTGAAGTTCGTCCCACGGAAAGGTTTTCTAGTTTCGGTCTCTCTCTTTCGGCCTAAACAGACAAGGTTGACGTCTGGCTCTGGAGCCGAGACCTCTCAAGAGCAAGTTACCCAATATTGAGGGACGTCATGATAAGACTTCATAGACTACAGATTGTAGCCACAGCAGCAGCCCGGAGCTCTTCCCTTCCAGCCCCAAGGGTAGCTCTCCTACTAAGAACAAACGTGAGACAGTTCTATTCAGTCAGGATACCAGGCTGCAAGAGCGTGGCGGACACTGTGCTGCCTTCCATACATCCTCCTCTTCCTCCTTCGGATTGGTACTTGTCTGCGGAACCCCTCCACGGTCCATTATTGACGATGAGGAGGAAATAATTGCCGTAGTTGAGGCTTCCCAGCCTGTCCCCAACAGCAGGAAGCCCCGCATATATAGCTTTACTATAAAATATGCAGCAGACTTTGTCTTCCCGGCTGCAAGCGTGACAACCAGGCAAAGAGAAGAAGGATAATAGACGTCCAACTAAAGCTTCTAGGCGTCCAGAAGTTTAAGACGCTGAACGTAGTGAATGAAACTCTAGACGCTGGATGCAGTGGCGTCAAGCATCTAGGAGTGAAACACCATGATGACAAGCGTCAATGAACCCAAGGCGTGGGCAAGCGTCAAGGCATTGGAAGCCAGGACGTCAGGCTTCAAGATATTGGAAGCCAAGACGTGGAGTTAGCTCAGGGCGCAAGATGCACTGGCATCAACCGTCTAACAAAGAATTAGGTCTACTGATAAACAGATAGAAATCTCAGCTGATCCCATCCCAAGAGGTTCTATGCCTTAGGATGAAGATTCAGAGTCAGGATTTTCGGGCTTTTCCGTTTATTGCAAAGACAGGACAAGCCTCAAGAAAATTTCAGAACTTTATAAAGAGACAGTCATGCTTGGCAAAGGAATGGATGAGTCTGCTGGGAACCCTTTCCTCGCTGGAACGGTTTGTCTCCTTTGAGAGGTTAATTTTATGCCCATTACAGTTTCATCTAAATCGGAACTGGGACAAGGAAATAGAACTGGAGACCAAGTGCATCCCCATTTCGGAACCAATAAGACCGTATTTACAGTGGTGGAACGTCCCCGTCAAGCTCCAGGAGGTCCCTTCTCTATATTAGAGGAACCCAGACCTAGTGTTGTTATCCGACGCGTCGGACTCAGTATGGGGAGCAACACGAGGGAAATAAAAAGTCTCGGGCTCCTGGACCAGAGAGCAGGAGAAGTTAAACATCAATTAGAAGGAACTAACTGCAATCCTTCTAGCTCTCAGGGAGTTCGAACACAGTGGGGAACAAAGAGGTGCAGGTCAACACCGACAACACGGCAGCGTTGGCCTACATCAGCAAACAAGGGGGCACTCACTCCAGGTCTCTATACGAGACAATAAGAGAATCTCTTCTTTGGGCAAAGGAGGAGAATGTAAAACTAGTAACCCACTTTATCCAAGGGGAGAAAAAAATGTGAGGGCGGACATTCTGAGAAGGAAATAAAGTCCTCTCAAAAGAATGAACGCTACATCAGGACTTTGGGGACGTCCTTGCATAGATCTCTTCGCCACAGCGCAAACGAAGAGGTTGGACACTTACTGCTCTCCAGTACCAGATCCCGGGGCTATATACATAGACGCGTTCCTGGTGGACTGGTCCAACTTGGACGTGTATGCATTTCCCTATTTCAAGATAATACACAGGGTACTGAAAAAATTTGTGTCACATGAGAGGACCGGAATGACCCTTGTGGCCCCTTACTAAACGACAAGAGATTGGTTCCCAGAAGTACTGGATTGGATGGTGGACATCCCGAGTAGCCTACCTCAGAGAGTAGATCTACTCAAACAACCCCACTTGGAAAGATATTACCAAAACCTACAAGCGCTACTAGTAACTGCTTTCGGACTATCGGAAAACTCACAAGAGCCAGAAGTTTTTCAAGGAGGCAGCTGGCGCTATAGCAAAATCAAGGAAGTTATCCACCATTAAGGTATACCAATCCAAGTGGGAGGTATTTAGAGGATGGTGCAAGGACAACCATGTGTCCTCTTCCAATATTTCTGTAACCCAAATTTGTATATAGAGAACTCACCAGCATGGAACCTAGACGTGGTCCTGAGGTTCCTCATGGGGAGTAGGTTCGATCCCTTGCAGAGGACATCTTTAAAGGACCTCACCATGAAAACTCTTTTCTTGGTCAGTTTGGCCACAGCGAAAAGAGTTAGTGAGATACATGCTCTCAGCAAGAATATAGATTTTATACAAGGCAAGGCAATCTGCTCACTGCAACTAGGCTTCCTTGCAAAAAATGAATACTCATCACAACCCTAGCCCAGAACGTTCGAGATTCCGAACCTAACGGACATAACAGGGGAGGAGAGAGAGAGTCCTATTCCCGGTAAGGGCTCTAAGGCTCTACCTGGATAGGACAAAGGACTTAGAAAGGAATTCAGAAGGGCTTTGGTGCTCAGTCAAAAGCTCTGTATAGATGTCGAAGAATGCTCTGTTTTATTTTATCAGAAAGTTGATAAAAGAAGCACATATGGAATGTAGAGAGATAGACTACAAGATTCTGAAAGTAAAGACGCACGAGGTCAGGGCAGTAGCAACCTCTGTAGCTCTTAAACAGAACAGGTCCCTGCAGAGTATCTTGGACACGACCTTCTGGAGAAGCAAGTTAGTATTTGCCTCTCACTATCTAAAACAAGTCAAGACATTATCACGAAGATTGCTATACGCTGTGCCCGTTTATAGCATCTAATTCAGTAATGGGAGAGGGAATACCCTACAATCCCATAAACCAATACCCTTTTTCTTACCTTGGAATTGAGAATTTTTATGGTTGTTTGTGAAGACTGGACGCAGTCTTCCGCAATCATTGGGATGAAAGTTCCTTGGTAGAGCCCGGAACAAGGGTATTGAGAGGAGGTCTAGTCACATAGAGGTTATACACCGGTTGACAGCCCCTAGAGATTTTCAGCCCCCTGGGTGGATCGCTGGATCTCTTAAGGAATGCAGACATAATGAGAGGGTTCATTGAAGTCAGCTTCCTTAATCCAATCCCATAAAATAATACCCTTTGTTCTTGCTTTGGAATGGTTGAAATTTGATGGTTGTTTGTGAAGATTGAGCAGTCTTCCACAATCATTGATTTTAGTCAGATGATCATTTTGTTCCTTGGTGACGCCCGGAACAAGGGTATTATAGGTTGTCTGTCACATAGAGGTTGGTACACAATTGGCAGCTCCTAGAGGTCTTCAGCCCCTGAGTGGATCGCTGGACCTCTTAAGGAATACAGACATAATGAGGCGGAGTTCATTGAACTCAGCTTCCTTAATCAATTCCATAAAACAATACCCTTTGTTCTTACCTTGGAATGGTTGAAATTTTATGGTTGTTTGTGAAGATTGAATGCAGTCTTCACAATCATCAATTTTAGTCAAATGATCATTTTGTTCCTTGGTGGCGCCTGGAACAAGGGTATTATAGGTTGTCTGTCACATAGAGGTTGGTACACCGGTTGGCAGCTCCTAGAGGTCTTCAGCCCCTGAGTGGATCGCTGGACCTCTTAAGGAAAACAGACAAAATGAGGGAGTTCATTGAAGTCAGCTTCCTTAATCCAGGTAAGGACCTTAAGTTGGTTTATTAACCCTTAAGCAAATTCCAACGATGTTGGCTGTCTCTGACCCTCCACCAAAGGTGTCAATCAGCTATATATATAACTACCAGGTAAGTTAGATGTTTGAAAATGATATTTTCATAATAAAATAAATTTTTGAACATACTTACCTGGTAGTTATATATAATTAAATTCCCACCCTCCTCCCCTCTAGAGACTAGGGGCATGGAAGATCTGAGGAATAGTTGGAATGGTTCCAGGTACCTGGGTAGAGGGCGCACAGGTGGTTCACCTGACTACCGATCGGCGATTGCAGCGAGTTTTGAAATTCTGCCGTGACGTCAGGGACTTAAGCTATATATATAACTACCAGGTAAGTATGTTCAAAAATTTATTTTATTATGAAAATATCATATTTGCAGAAAATTCACCCATTTGCGGTATTTTTCACTAAAAAAATATTCACTAATTACTGTATTTTCATATAATTTTCATGACTAAATCCACTTTTTGTGAAAAAAAACTTAAAATACTCAGGTACCCCGGTAGTGCTCGAGTTACGATAATTCGATTTTGCAATGGGGTAAGCACTTACAGTAAACCTCCCGTATTTGTGGTCTCACGATTCGTGGATTTCTCTATGGAACATATATACACATTATTCGCTGAAAATTCTCCCATTCGCGGTATTTTCTTATTTTCATATTTTCAAGACTAAATGCATTTTTTGTGATAAAACACTTAAAATACTCAGGTACCCAGGTGGTAGTCGAGTTATACGATAATTAGCCTTACGATAATTCGATTTTGTGATGGGGTAAGTAATTGATACCGATAAGACAATATTTATAAAATATTTTTACATTTTGAGTGGGCGCAGACAGCAGCATACAATCAGGCAGTGAGAGAGACCAAATTACAATAGACCAACTTCTTTTCCCCCATCTCTTCATCCCATCTTCTTGTTAAAAAAGTAAAAGAGAATGATAAAAGTATTGTTAGTGTGAATGCATACAGCCATAAATAACTGAACAAGAAACTTGTTTTGCTTATAACCGAATCGGATAACAACAGCCGTTTTGCATGTATTTCAACCATCGTATGGTAGTAAACAATTGCTGTAGTTATGTTACAAATGACATTAAGTAGAATAGGACCAATATATTTTTACATTTTACCCTTATTCGGTATGGATAAAAGATTTGCAAGGAAATATACTGCTAAATTTAAGCTGCAAGTTGTAGCTGAAGCTGAGAAAACAATTTCAAGCTGCTAATGACTATAAATTATCCTGCATCAGCAACATGGGTGAAACTCGACCATAATTAAAATTGGAGAGAAGAGTATTTCAATCAAAATTACTGGGCATGAAAGAACACATATTACTGATGTTTTTACGCTGATAAAAGATAAATAGTAAAGCTCGTATAATGATGAAATCAAGTGAAAATAGCGAACAGAATCAATTTTTTTTTTTTTTTTTTTTTTTACACAAAACGACATGCCCCCAAATGGCCAACATCATCTATTAATGAAAAAATAGCTAAATTAATTTCACAACGAGACATATTCAAGTTGTTTTTCGACTTAAAAACACTTTGTATAATGAAAATTAACCTTGCCTCATGTAAATAAAGTTTTGTTCATGACACTTACCTGACAGATATATATATAGCTGTATTCTCCGAAAGGGACCGACAGAAATTCAAAACTTACGGCACACGCAGATGGGCCAGGTGGTTAGTACCCATTCCCGCCGCTGGGAGGCGGGCATCAGGAACCATTCCCATTTTCTATTCAGATTTTCTCTGTCACCGGTATTGTCAACACCTGTTGTCAATACCTCCGCCGTTGGATTTCGTAAACTTTTCCACTAAGTATTCTGATTGTCTTTTGGTTTTTGACTTTGGCTTTGTGGATAGGCATACGCTTCTTTGGACTGTTTTGATTTTGGTTTTGGCTTTTCCTTGAACAAGATGTCTGGATCTAGTTCTGCTAGTTTCAGGGTGTGTTGTGAAGGAGTGTAAGGTGAGGCTACCGAAAGCTTCGGTAGACCCTCACACAGTATGCATGAAATGTAGAGGGCATGTGTGTATGTTGGATGATCGCTGCAAGGAGTGTGAATCGTTGCCTGATTCTGATTGGAAGGCTTACGATTCTTACATTCAAGCTAGAGCGTGATCGTGTAAGGAGGTCTTCCTCCAGGAGTGTGTCGGTGGTGGGAGTCAGGGTATTAATTTATCTCCTGTTAACCCTACTAATGCTTCTCCTTTCCCTGTAGAGTCGCCTTCTAACCCCCTGTGATTCCGTCTGTGGAAGGTAATGCCCTTGCAGCAGATTTTGAACTCCATTCGTACTTTGGAGTCTAAGGTGTTGGCGATCGAAAGTGCAGTGATCCCCCCCAGTGTTGTGGAGGGGGCGTCAGATCGGCCCTATAATGCCTCTAGGCCTGGACCTCTGCCGAACTCCCAGGACTTAGGGAATGGGCATGTCGAAAGCCGCAAAGAGGGTTACGGGACCCCACCGATCTGGCGTCCTTCGGCAGGCCTTGTTGACGTCTCCCAGGCTGCCAAGGATCGTGCTCGCGCACGGATCCTTAAGGATTGCTTTTCGGTCCTCCAAGGCGTCCTCTCCACTTAAGGGGTCACGTTCTCGGTTGGACTCTCGTTTCAAGAGGAGCCGCGTTGAAGAGGGCGCTTCTTCTCCTCTTTCTCGTGCCTTGGAATCTTCTCCCGACTGGCTGCGAGATTTGCCGCCAGCAGAAGAGGACCAGGATTTCTTCGGAGGAGGGCGTTGCTGAACGTCCCAGCCGCACCAAGAAGAGAGCCCTGTCGCTCTTGGTAGAAGGAGGAGGACGTCTCCTTCCCCTCTTCTTCTCATAAGAGCAGCCCTTCTCCTGAGAGGGCTTCCTCTCCTTCGGCGTCTTATCCAAGATATGCAGCGGCAGTTAGCTTCCCTTCTCGCTGCTAAGGAGAAGGAGCCTCGTGGGCGGAGCAAGGATTTGTCGCTGCCAGTTAAAAGATCTAAGAGGTCTCCTCTCCTTCTCTTCGTTCGTCTCTCTCCCCTGCGGTTTCTAAAGAGTCGCCCTCATCGTTCTGCGGATCATCAGCTCTCCTTGCCCGTCGTGACTCGCTGGTTGATCAGGACGCCTCCTCTTGCAGCTAGGCTTGCCGCTAGTAAGAGTTCGCGCCAAGACGCTCTTCTTGCCTCTCTTCCTGCTTCTCGCTCTCGTTTTGACGTTCGGCAGGACGCTCCCAGGGACGCTTCTCGTTATTCCCGATCTCTGCACGACGCTCTTCAGGACTCTCGTCAAGAAGCTTGGCGGCTCGCTCGTCAGGACTCTCGACAGGACGCTCGGCAGCTTGTGAGACAGGACGCTCTTCAGGACGCTCGGCTGCTTGTGAAGCAGGACGCTCGTCAGGACACTCATCAGGGCAGAAGGGCGCTCCTCAGGGCCTTCGGCAGGGAACTCCTGTACGAGTTGTTCCGGGTTTTCTGCCTTCTTCCCACGAGAAGAGGTCTCTGGGCGAATGGACCCAAAGGTCTTTGTCTCTCTCTAGCCCCGAAGACTCTCCTGTCGCTCCTGTCCCCGCCCCTTTTGTCTTTCTCCGACTACCGGTTTTGGCTAGCATGCTTAAGGAGCTTTTTCCTGATAAATTTCAGCCTTCTGCTCCTCTTTCCCCCCTTTTTCGCAGTTAGCTTCTTGAAGGTGAGGAAATCGCCGACTTCCTACAAATGAAGACTTCTCTGGCTACTAGAAAAGCTCTCAAGAGAGTCAATGCGTGGATGGAAGATAGGAAGTCTCAAGGAAAATCTTTCCTGTTCGCTCTCCCCCATCTAGATTGTGCGGGAAAGCTGGAATGTGGTATGAGACGGGAGAGGAAATTGGCTCAAGAGTTCCTTCTTCCTCTCAAGGTGATTTTGCGAGCCTCGTTGATGCTTCAAGGAGGTCTCTTCTTTCTTCGGCGAAGGTGTCTTGGACTCTTTCTGAGACCGACCACCATCTGAAAGGCCTTTTCAAGTCTATGGAGGTTTTTAACTTTCTGGACTGGTGCTTGGGGGCCTTGGACTTAAGGACTCGTAGTCCGGATTCTATTTCTCTGGGGGAGCTGTCCAGTGTACTGTCGTGCATGGACAAGGCCGTCAGGGATGGCGCTGATGAACTGGCTTCACATTTTGGTACAACCCTCCTAAAGAAGAGGGCTTTGTACTGCAATTTCGCTGCCAAGTCGGTTTCTCCTGTTCAGAGGGCTGAGTTACTTTTTGCCCCTCTTTCTAGCCATCTCTTCCCCCAGCCGCTTGTCAAGGATCTCGCCTCCAGCCTTAAGGAGAAGGCTACTCAGGATCTCCTTGCTCAGTCTTCCAGACGTCCTAGTGTCCCTTCTACGTCTTCATAGGACTTCCCCGAAGAGACAGAAGCCCTTTCGTGGGAGATCTTCCTCCTCTAGACCCTTTTCATCTGAAGAGGTCTCTCCAGAGGCGGAGCCCCTTCTTCCCAAAGGGGCAAGAAGTGACTTTCTCACCTCCAGACACCAGTAGGAGCCAGGCTTCTCCTGTTTTCGAAGCCTGGAAAGTAAGAGGGGCGGATTCCTGGTCCCTCAATGTAATCAAAAAGGTTACAGGATCCCGTTCTCGAAAACCCCCCCCTGTCCTCTACTCCCAGAGATCTGTCGCCTTCTTACCGTCCGGAGAAGCAACAGATCCTTTTAGATCTGCTGGAAGAAATGATCCAGAAGAGGGCCATAGAGCGAGTCCTGGATCTGGAGTCTCCAGGTTTTTACAATCGTCTCTTCCTGGTTCCAAAACAGTCAGGGGTGGAGGACCAGTCCTGGACGTCAGCAGACTGAACAACTTTGTCGTCAAAGAGAAGTTCAAAATGGAGACGCCCCAGTCGGTTATCAATGCACTGCGACCAGGCGATTGGATGGTCTCTCTCGACCTACAGGACGCGTATTTTCATGTCCCCATTCATCCTCAGTCGAGAAAGTATTTGAGGTTTGTCCTGGGGGGAAGAGTGTACCAGTTCAGAGCTCTCTGTTTCGGACTGAGTACAGCTCCTATGGTATTCACAGTCCTGATGAGGAACGTTGCCCGGTGGCTTCATCTTGCCGGCATAAGGATCTCGCTCTATCTGGACGACTGGCTCATCCGAGCCACATCGGAACAAAGGTGTCTGGAGGACTTGCATTCAACTTTGAAACTGACAAAGTCCCTGGGACTTCTTGTGAATTTAGAGAAGTCGCATCTGATCCCCTCTCAGTCCATTCTTTATCTGGGGATTCGGATGGATTCAGCGGGTTTTCGAGCCTTTCCATCCCAGGAACGTCAGCAGCACTGCTTAGTAAAAGTTTCGGCCTTCCTGGGGAAAGAAACATGCTCGGTGAGGGAATGGATGAGTCTGCTGGGGACCATTTCATCACTGGAGAAGTTTGTTTCCCTGGGGAGGTTGCATCTCAGACCCCTACAGTTCTTTCTTGCGGACAACTGGAAGAACAAGGAGGACTTGGAGGAGTCTCTCAGGATCTCTCTCTCTGTCAAGGACCATCTTCGGTGGTGGCTCGATCCTTTAAAGTTGGCAGAAGGGGTCTCTCTCTATCTTCAGAGCCCCGACCTAGTGTTGTTTTCCGGCGCGTCCATGTCGGGATGGGGAGCAACACTAGGGGAGGAAGTGTCAGGCACCTGGAAAGGGGAACAGGTGTCCTGGCACATAAATCTAAAAGAACTGAAAGCGATTTTCCTGGCTCTTCAGTTCTTCAAGATCAAGTTGCAGGTCGGATGATTCAAGTCAACTCCGACAACACCACCCCCCTGGCGTACCTCAAGAAACAGGGAGGTACTCATTCTCGGTCCCTGTTCTTGGTCGCCAAGGAGATCCTGCTATGGGCACATTCTCGCCAGGTGACGATTCTCACTGCTTTTGTAGCAGGGGTCGAGAATGTTCAAGGACCTTCTCAGTCGACAACATCAGCTTCTGCCAACAGAATGGACTCTGAACGCAGAAGTGTGTCAGGATCTTTGGAAACTTTGGGGACGTCCCCTGGTGGACGTTTTCATGCAACTTCAAGGACCACAAGGCTGCCCCTTTACTGCTCTCCAGTTCTCGACCCGGGAGCCCTAGCAATAGATGCCTTTCTCTGGGACTGGAAGGGTCTAGATCTGTACGCCTTTCCCCATTCAAGATTCTGGGGAAGTCGTCAGGAAGTTTGTAGTCTCAGAAGGGACGAGAATGACTTTAATCGCTCCTTTTTGGCCTTCAGCAGAGTGGTTCCCAGAGGTCATGTCTCTCGGTGGACTTTCCAAGAACGCTTCCTTTGAGAACAGATCTTCTCAAACAACCCCACTTCGAGAGGTACCACAAAAATCTTCCCGCTCTGAGTCTGACTGCATACAGACTATCGAGAAGTTGCTCAGAGCGAGAGGTTTTTCTAGACCAGTGGCTAAGGCGATCGCTAACGCCAGGAGAGCCTCTTCCAGCGCAGTGTACCAGTCCAAGTGGGTCATTTTCAGGAAGTGGTGTAAACTTAAGGGAATTTCCTCCACCACGACCTCTCTATCCCAGATAGCGGACTTCCTATTTTATCTGAGAAAGGATTTGAAGCTGTCAGTCCCTACCATCAAAGGATATAGGAGTATGCTGTCAACGGTCTTCAGGCATAGAGGCCTGAACTTATCGGACAATAAAGACCTTCATGATCTTCTTAGGTCTTTTGAGACGTCTAAGGTAGCCTCCCCTAAGTTACCTTCGTGGAATTTAGATGTAGTTCTAAAATTCCTGATGTCGAAGAGGTTTGAACCTTTACATTCTGCTTCCTTCAAAGATGTAACCAAGAAAGCTATTTTCCTAACTGCTCTGGCGACGGCGAAGAGAGTTAGTGAACTTCAAGCGTTCAGCAAGATTATAGGTTTCAGAGGCCCTGATGCTGTCTGTTCTCTGAGCCCTATTTTTCTTGCAAAGAATGAGAACCCGTCTTCCCCTTGGCCCAGGTCCTTCGAAATTAAGGGCTTGACGAACATCACTGGACAAGAACCTGAGAGAACCCTGTGTCCTGTCAGGGCTCTAAAATTTTATTTGCAGAGGACCCAGGATTGTAGAGGTCCTTCTAGCAATCTTTGGTGCTCCGTTAAGAGGCCTGATATACCTCTCTCGAAAAATGCCCTGGCTTTCTTTCTATGAAGCACCATCATAGACGCCCATTCCAGTGTGCTAGACGAAGATTTGAGAACTTTGAAGGTTAAGGCTCACGAAGTGAGAGCCATTGCTACCTCAGTGGCCTTCCAGAAAAACCAGTCTCTCAATGACATTCTGGGTGCCACTTTTTGAAAAAAATTCGGTCTTTGCTTCTCATTATCTCACAGAAGTGAAGACGTCCTATGAGAATTGCTGTGCGCTGGGACCTTACGTTTCATAAATCGATCTTGGGAACAGAAAGCGACTCTCATCCTCTCCTTTAGTTTTGTTTTGGTGTGTTTTTAAATATTTTATGTGTTGTTTTTTATGGTCGTTGGGTCTCCACCAGTGGTGGTCGCCCCCAGTCCTTAGTTTATGTTAATCTTTTTGACGTAACTAGGCTTGGTCAGGTGGTTGTTAGTTTGTCGCTTACCCTCAAAGTAAGGTCATATGGTCTAGTCACATTGTGGTCTCGCCCCGTTGACAGATCATCTAGATTCCACCAGCTTTATAGGTCTCTACCTCGCTGGAGTTTTCTAGTAAAGCAGAAGCAGGCTTGGGTGACAGTAATCACAGAAGTCAGCAATGCTAACAGGTAAGGAACCAAGGCGTCAATCGCCTACATAGTTTTGTTTCCTAAATCCTATTCTGTCTCTTCCCACCTCCAATGGTGGGATTCAGCTATATATATATCTGTCAGGTAAGTGTCATGAACAAAATGATATTTTTATGATAAAATAAAGTTTGTTCATACTTACCTGGCAGATATATATAATCATAATACCCGCCCTCCTCCCCTCAGGAGACAGTAGTTCTAGTTTCTAGAAAATCTGAATAGAAAATGGGAATGGTTCCTGATGCCCGCCTCCCAGCGGCGGGAATGGGTACTAACCACCTGGCCCATCTCGTGTGCCGTAAGTTTTGAATTTCTGTCGGTCCCTTTCGAGAATACAGCTATATATATATCTGCCAGGTAAGTATGAACAAACTTTATTTTATCATAAAAATATCATATCTAGAGATTCATTTACGCTAACTAGAAGCAAGAAAAGTGCTCTGAACTGAGTTAAGTACAGCGAAATAAACTTACACATAATCGATTTCCAAAACTTTGATCGCTATGATCACAATTTATAATACAAAAGCAATATAAGAATATATATAATATTATTGGATAAAGTGAAGTAAAGCATAACATTTTAAAAGATCCATGGAAAAGATGCATATTCGTTATGTTTATGTTTGTATAATACAATATTAAAATGTGAATAGAGAGTACAGTATAATGTAGGCTAGGCTACCCCATATGTATATGAAATACTGTACCATAGTGTGGGCTAAGCTAATTCTTGTTTGTTATTCAATTTCTATTAGTAGCTGATATTAATTACTATACCGTATACAGTATGTGTAGAGTATACTTTACAGGGTAGGCTAGGCTACCATATATGTATACATGGTACTGAAGACCCTAGTGTAGGGTAGGCTTTATTCAAGATACGTTTTTTCCAACAAACAATGGGCTTTTTGGAACCTAACCCCCGTTGTAAGTACGATAATACCTGTTATAGGCATTTTTAAAGTTTTTTTTTTTTTTTTTTTTCCCAACTATCAAAATAGGCAGTTGTAAGTGTTTTTAGAAGGGTTATAAGTATTTGCAGATTTTAGCTATTTGCGAGGGGGGGATGCATCCCCCACGAATACAGAGGTTTTCTGTAATATTCATTTTGTTCATGAGACTTACCTGTCAGATATATATATAGCTGTATTCTCCGAAGTCCGACAGAATTTCAAAATTCGCGGCACACGCAGTGGCCGGGCAGGTGTTAGTACCCATTCCCGCCGCTGGGAGGCGGGTATCAGGAACCATTCCCATTTTCTATTCAGATTTTCTCTGTCACCGGACTGTCAACACCTGTTGTCAGTTCCTCCGCCATTTGATTTCAGAAATTTGTTGTCACTTAAGTATTTTGGTTGTTTTTGGTATTCGACTGGATCTGTGACTTGGCATACGCTCTTTGTGGACCGTTTTTGATTTTGCTTTTGACTTTTCTTATAATTAAGATGTCTTACCTCTAGCTATTGAGTCTGTAGCTTGGGTGAATGTAAGGTGAGGCTATCGAAGACTTTGATAGTTCCTCACACTTTATGTATGATATGTAAGGGTGTTCAATGCTCTATGATAATCGGTAATGAATGTGTGGGATTGTCTGAGGGTGAGTGGAAGAAATATGAAGCCTATATGCTTAAATTGGAGCGTGATAGGCTGAGGAGATCTTCCTCCTAGAGTGCATCCTTAGATGGACAGTCAGGGTTTTCTCCTACTAGTAACCCTGTAGTAAATTTTAGTACTAACCCTGTAGTTTGTTGCTGCAGAAGGTAATTCCCTGGCTCTCGTGTTGGAGTCAATGCGTGCTCTTGAAACTAAAGTGAATGCAATTCAAACACATAGTGTTAGTGCTAGTGCCCCTAGTGTTGTGGAGGGGGCGTCAGATCGGCCCTATAATGCCTCTAGGCCTGGACCTCTGTCGAACTCCCAGGACCAGGGAGGGGCATGTCGAAAGCCGCATGAGGGTTACGGGGGCTTCCCACCGATCTGGCGTCCCTTCGGCAGGTCCTGATGACGCTACCCAGGCTGCCAGGGATCATGCTCAGGCACGCATCCTGAAGGATTGCTTCTCGTCCTCCGACACGTCCTCCCCACCTCGGGGTTGGAGCTCTCGGTTGGACTCTCGCCCTCTTAAGAGAAGCTTAGAGGAGAGGGGCTTCACGCCCTCTTCCTCTAGACGTTGTACTCTTCCCCAAAGTTGCGTGGATATTCCTCTGCAGAAGAGAATAAAGTGTTTTTTCGAATGATGACGCTACTCGACCCCCTGTCGCTAAGGCAAGGGCTAGAGCTTCTTCCCCTGTGGGAGGAAGTATACGTCTCTCGCCCCTTTCCTTCTCTCAGGTTCAGCCCTTCTCCCGAGAGAGTTGCTTCTCCAACGCATAAGATTTTGTTGGGTTTGCAACAACAGCTGGATGCTCTCATGAACCTTTCAAGTTTCAAACTGCCTGTTAAGAGGTACAGACTTTCACCTTCGTCTCCTGCTTCGTCTTCCTCGCCTGCTAGATGTTTTGGGGCTTCTCGTCTGTCGTCTAGAGAGAGTGTTTAGTGGCTTCCTATTCGTCTTCCCCGATTTGAGGTGTTGGACTTTTCTCTTGACTCGCGCCAGGAGTGCGTGTCTTGCTCTTCGTGCGCTTCTCACGCTTCACGCGCCCTCACCTTGACGCCGGCGCGCGCCCTAGCAATGACGCTTCAGAAACACGCTGTGACTCTCTTCTAGTACTTGCCACGGAGCCTCTCGCCGTCACGCCATGACGCCCGCGCTCGCCTCGCCGTATAGCTTCCAGTCTTGTGTTGACGCCGCTCCAGTTGTACATCATGTCGCACAACTACCCGCTTCAACATCTGATGTCCTTCTTAATTTAGCCAGTACTTGCTTCGGCAGTACATATACTAAAATTGAACGATACAGAGAAGATTAGCATGGCCCCTGCGCAAGGATGACACGCTAATCGTGAAGCGTTCCACATTTTTTATGTTTACTATACGTACTCGTTTTGACTTCTTCGTTCGCGGGAGTTCCCGCTTACGTCATCGGCGAATCGGAACTACTTTCACCACTCACTCAAGACCCGCCAGCTGGGGAAGAACATCCTCTTTCGTCACAGCCTTTGGATGAAGAGAAACATCTTTCGTCTTCTTCTTCCTCTGATTATCAGACTCTGGCTTTTTTCTTAAGGATCTGTTTCCTGAGACTTTTCAACCTTTGGCTCCTCTCTCTCCACCTTCGCAGTTGTCTTTGTCTTAAGGGGAGCATTTGACGAAAAAATCGGAAATCAAATTTTCTGGGATATTTTATATATGGCATCATACATATCCTGACTATCTTCGCAAAGTTTTATTTAAAAGTTCGCCATAGTTAGGAGTTATAAACAAAACAGTAACCCTATCATAGACAAAATTACATTTTTCGTATAATGTAATGATATTGTCAGTATATCGGTGGTAATTTCCTTTTAGTTATGAAATATCTAATGCGATCTATGGCAACCCTGTGGACCTAGTACGCATCAGCGTAAGACAGGAATGCCGCAGGGCAGTCAGTAGCAGCTCAGAGCTTGACTAAGTAAGTCGTCGCGTTGCCCAACCTGAGCCGTGTTTTGACACTCGCTTCATTTAGCTTCATTTAGCGAAGTTATTTTACTTTGCAAGTATTTTTTGGCTTTTCAATATGTCATAAAAACATCAAACTGTGTAACAACAAGCAAATAAATACACAGAGAAGCAAAAAATATCGTTTTTCTCAAAACTAAAGTTATCGACATTCAAACTGCATCTCCTTCATAACGAATGCACCGATCTCAATGATACAAAAAGTAAACGAAAGCTAAATAATTGCCTACTAACAAAGGGGCTTCCATGGGAAGCAATACGAGACCCGCACCACGAGAGAGAGTTTTTTCCCGAAGGAATGTCACTTCCAAGAGAGGTAGCAAGTGACTCCTTTCATCTCCAGACTCCCTTAGCAACCAGGCTTCATTTTGCACAAGCCTGGAAAGAGTGAGGGGCAGACGTTTGGTCCCTCCTACTGTTAGAGAGAGGTTACGTGATTCCCTTCCTGTCTCCTCCTCCTTTGTTTTTTGTTTCCCAATTGCCTTCCTGTCAGACAGAAAATTCTGTTTGACCTGCTCGAACAGATGTTCGAGCGGAGAGCAGTGGAACAGGTCTTGGACTCGCTGTTCCCCGGGATTTTACTACAGATTGTTTCTAGTCCCAAAACTTTCAGTAGGCTGGAGACCCGGCTTGGATGTCAACAAGTCGAACAACTTGGTCCGGAAGGAAAAGTTCAAGATGGAGACCTCGCAGTCAATACTAGGAGCCCTTCATCCCAGGGATTGGATGGTATCTTTGGATCTCAAGATAGTTATCTTCACGCCCCAATTCATCCACGTTCGATGAAGTATCTCAGGTTGTCTTGGGGACTAGGCGTACCAGTTCAGGGCTCTCTGCTTTGGACTCTGCACAACGGCCATACCACGTTGAAAGCACCGCTTCTCGTCCGATCAGTGAAGTTAAGCAACGTTGGGTCTGGTCAGTACTGGGATGGGTGACCGCCTGGGAACACCAGATGCTGTTGGCGTCGCATTTTGCTCCGAGAGTGTTTACACTTCTCATGGAAAACGTTGCGATGCAGTTGCACCTGTCGCACGTCAGGATCTCACTCTACTTGGATGACTGGTTGATTCGAGCGTCGTCGGCCGAAGGTATATGGAGGACCTTCAGTTGACTCTGCAACTCGTGAAGTCCCTGGGACTTCTGGTCTGTGGAAAAGTCGCAGCTGATCCCCTCACTGTCCATTGTGTCTGGGAATTCAGATGTATTCAGCGGCTTTTATAGCGTCTCCGTCGCAAGAACGGCAACTTTTATGTACGAAAAAGTCTTGGCCTTCTTGGAAAAGGAAACATGCTCGGTGAGGGAATGAATGAGTCTGCTGGGGACCATTTCCTCGCTGGAGAAGTTTGTTTCACTAGGGAGTCTGCATCTCAGGCCTCTTCAGTTCTTTCTGTTGGAGAACTGACAAAGCAAGGAAGACTTGAAAGAGGAATTGAGAATTCTTCCTTATATAAAAGAGGATCTGTAGTGGTGGCTCGATCCAACGAAATTGCAGAAGGGATCTCCCTCAAGCTTCTGAACCCCGACCTAGTGTTGTTTTTCCGGACGGGTCCAACAGGTTGGGGGCAACACTAGAGGGAGAGGAAGTGTTAGGAACCTGGAGAGGGAACAGGTGTCCTGGCACATCAACTTCAAAGATTTGGCGGCTATCTTTTAGCTCTCCAATTCTTCGAGGTCCAAGTTTGCAATCGTGTAGTTCTAGCAAACTCGGACAATACTACTTGTTCCCTGTTCAGCCTTGCAAGAGAGATTATTCTTTGAGCCTATGCTCGCAACATTTCGATTCTCACAAGTTTTGTTGCAGGGGTCGAAAATGTTCGAGCAGACCTGCTCTGTTGGCGCCATCAACTCCTGCCGAAGGAATGGACCCTTCATCAGGAGGTTTGCCAAGATTATTGGAAATTTTGGGGTCGCCATCTTGTGGATCTTTTCACGACCTCAAGAACAGCGAGGCTCCCTCTATAAAGCTCATCTGTACTCGACCCGGGGGCAGTTGCGATAGATGCTCTTCTCTGGGATTGGACGGGAATAGATGTTTACGCCTTTTCCCCGTTCTAAATTCTGGGAGAAGTCATGAACACTGGTTCGCGGCCTCACAAGGGACGAGGATGACTCTCATCCCCACGTTTTGGCCTTCAACCACTGGTTCTCGGAGTTTCTCTTCTGGTTGGTAGACGTTCGAGGACCCTTCCTATGAGAGCAGACCTGCTCATACAAACCCACTTCGCGAGATATCTTCAAATCTCCCCGCTCTGAACCTGACTGCTTTCAGACTATCGAAACTTGGTCAGAGCGATGGGGTTTTTCTGGCCAGGTGGCACGGGCCATCGCTAGAGCCAGAAGTTCTTCATCTTAAGGATATATCTAGCGAAGTGAGCAACCTTCAAAGGTTGGTGTAGAAAGAAGGGCTTTTCCTCTTCCTCTATCACTGTGAGCCAGGTTGCGGATTTTCTCCTTTACTTAAGAGAAAAACTCGATATAGCAGTTCCGACTATCAAGTGTTATCGGAGCATGCTTTCGATTGTATTCAGACACAGAGGATTAGATTTGTCTGACAATAAGGACCTCCATGATCTTATGAGCTCTTTCAAGACGTCCAAGGTTCCTCAGCTAATTCCCCTGCTTGGAACTTGGACGTGAGTGCTCAAGTTTTTGATGTTTAGTCCTTTTGAGCCTCTCCACTCTGCATCTCTAAGGATGTTACTTTCGAAAACGGCATTCCTCACGGCTCTGGCGGCGGCAAAGAGTGAGCGAAGTTCGAGGCCGTCATGTGGGCTTCAAGGAACACAATGCTGTCTATTCTTTAAGCCCTAAGTTCTTGGCTAAGAATAATAGGTCTTCTAACCCTTGGCCTAGACACTTTGAAATTAAAGGTTTAGCAGACCTTATTGGACAGGAACCTGAGGGAGTTCTATGTCCAGTTAGAGCTCAAGTACTACCTTAAAAGAACACAAGACACTCGTGGTCCCTCGGATATTTTATGGTGTTCTGTGAGGCAACCAGTTAAACCTATGTCGAAGAATGCACTGGCATTCTTCATTAGGGACGTCATTAAGGGCGCACACTCTAGTTGTGACGACTCCAACTTCAAGTTGTTGAGAGTTAACGCTCACGAGGTGAGGGCAGTTGCTACCTCCATGGCGTTCAAGAAAAATATGGTACTCAGTGACATTCTTAGTGCCACATTTTGGCGAAGTCAATGCGGTGTTTGCCTCACACTCTTGGCAAGATGTTTAGGTAGCATACGAAAATTGCTTTTCGCTGGGACCATACATTGCTGCTTCAGCAACCTTGGGGACAGGGGTAACTCTGATCCTATCCCCTTTTAATTGTGTTTTTATGGTTGTTGGGTCGACTACTGGAGGCAGTCTTCCCAATCCTTTGCAAACTAACGCTTTAGGTGTTGGTTAGGTGGTTAGTAATGCTCTTTTGTCCTCTTTGTATGGTCTATGATCTAGTCACATTGTGGTCACACCCCGTTGACAGATCATCTAGAAGTCGCCAGCTATATAGGTCACTACCTCGCTGGGGTCTCTAGTAAAGCAGAAGCAGACTAGAGTGACAGTAACCACTCAGTCAGCTACGCTATCAGATAAGGAACCAAAATAATTTTACCAATAATTGGTTTTTTCCCTAATTCTTGGCTGTCTCTACCCCCCTCCAAAGGTGGTATTCAGCTATATATATATCTGACAGGTAAGTCTCATGAACAAAATGATATTTTAATGATAAAATAAAGTTTGTTCATACTTACCTGGCAGATATATATATTCATATTGCCCTCCATCCTCCCCAGGAGTCAGTGGCGTTAGAAAATCTGAATAGAAAATGGAAATGGTTCCTGATACCCGCCTCCCAGTGGCGGGAATGGGTACTAACCACCTGCCCGGCCACTGCGTGTGCCGCGAATTTTGAAATTCTGTCGGACTTCAGAGAATACAGCTATATATATATCTGCCAGGTAAGTATGAACAAACTTTATTTTATCATTAAAATATCATTTTCTACATTTCCCTTTGTGCAAGAAATACAGTAAACCCCCCGTATTCATGTTCTCATGGTTCGCGGACTCACGCATTCGCGTGTTCCTCTGTGGAACATATCTAGCCATCATTCGCGGAAAATTCGCCCATTCGCGGTATTTTTCACTGAGAAATATTCACTAATTACTGTATTTTCATATAATTTTCATGAATAAATGCACTTTTTGTGATAAAACTATTAAAATACTCAGGTATAAGCATTTTTACAGGGTTTTTCTTAATTTAAGCTATCAAAATGGGCAGTTCTAAGTGTTTTTAGAGGGGTTTTAAGCATTCCTCGCGAATATGGGGGGTTCACTGTATTTCTTGTTGTAGCAGATTCTGTGAAAGTTGCCATATGAATCCTTCATAATGTTGCCTAATTGTTCTCAAGTTCTGTAGTTGCTTGAGCATTCAGACTTTACTTTGCTTCGCTTTTTCGATCACCTTTAGTTTACCTCTCCTCTCTTGGATCGTCCGTACTTTCACAAGCAAAGTTGATCAAAATGACCTTTTGGTTGTAAGCTCTTTACAACTTGATAGAATCTTCTGTAATAGGTCTTAGGAATGTTTGAGGTGTGTAACAGGATAGAATCTTCTGTAATAGGTTGTAGGAATGTCTGAGGTATGTAACAGGATAGTGTCTTCTGTAATAGGTCCTAGGAATGTCTGAGGTATGTAACAGGAGAGAATCTTCTGTAATAGGTCTTAGGAATGTCTGAGGTATGTAACAGGAGAGAATCTTCTGTAATAGGTCTTAGGAATGTCTGAGGTATGTAACAGGAGAGAATCTTCTGTAATAGGTCTTAGGAGCGTCTGAGGTATGTAACAGGGTAGAATCCTCTGTAATAGGTCTTAGGAATGCCTGAGGTATGTGACAGGATAGAGTCTTCTGTAATAGGTCCTAGGAATTTCTGAGGTATGTAACAGGATAGAGTCTTCTGTAATAGGTCTTAGGAATGCCTGAGGTATGTAACAGAATCTGTCCATGGGATATATAGCTTTATACTGTACCTGGAAAATGCAGCCTTTTCCTCTAGTAGCATGTTCTCCCTCTTACTCGTGTATTTGTCACTTCAGTCCTTCACACAATCTCATTTCCTATATGTGCACATGATTTTGCCAATTAGTCAGTCTTTAGTCTTAATTCTACATCCCAGTACAGTAATCCCATATTGGTCAGGTGCAGTCTGGAAATGTATCCAGAGCTTATATTTTGATCTCAGATGACAATCCCTTCATTTAGCCAAGTTGAGTGTAAAAGACTTTCACTTTGAGCTCTTAGTTTATTCCATTATTAGTGTCAGTCCCAAGTAATTTTGTTTTTCTTCTTGTGACCTTGTATAATAAAACCATCCTGTCTGTAAGCAGGAGTACTTCACAAAACCACTTATAATTGCAGTTGCTTGACAGATTAACCCTTAAACGCCTATTGGACGTATCATACGTCGACTAAAATTGTCTGTTGGGTGCCAAGTGGACGTACCGTACGTCGACTACAAAAAATTTCAACCTTCGGTCAACTTTGACTCGACCGAAATGGTCGAAAAACGCAATTGTAAGCTAAAACTCTTACATTCTAGTAATATTCAATCATGTACCTTCATTTTGCAGCAAATTGGAAGTCTCTAGCACAATATTTCGATTTATGGTGAATTTTGAAAAAACTTTTCTTACGCATCGGCGTAACTCAGCCGAAAATTTCATAAATTCTTTCGTCATTTTGTCGTAATTTTTGCACTGTTCTATATTAGCCGTTACATAAAGTTTTATATATGAAAATGTGCGCAATTTCATGTACAATACAGCAAAATACAACCCGTGGTTGTAGCTTTTATCAGTTTGGAAATATTTTCATATAAACCACGATAACTGCCAAAATTTCAACCTTTGGTCAACTTTGACTCGACCGAAATGGTAAAAAAACGCAATTTTAAGCTAAAACTCTTATGATCTAGTAATATTCAATCATTTACCTTCATTTTGCAACCAATTGGAAGTCTCTAGCACAATATTTCGATTTATGGTGAATTTTTGAAAAAACTTTTTCCTTATGTCCACGCCAGAAATTCTTTCAAATCACGTTGTCGTAATGTTTGCACTGTTTTATATTAGTCGTTACATAAAGTTTTATATATGGAAATGTGCGCAATTTCATGTAGAATACAACAGAAAATAACTCATGGTTGTAGCTTTTATCAGTTTTGAAATATTTTCATATAAATCACGATAACTGCCAAAATTTCAGCCTTCGGTCAACTTTAACTCAACCGAAATGGTAAAAAACGCAATTATAAGCTAAAACTCTTACATTCTAGTAATATTCAATCATGTACCTTCATTTTGCAACAAACTGGAAGTCTCTAGCACAATATTTCGATTTATGGTGAATTTCTGAAAAAAATTTTTTTCCTTACATCTGTCTTGTGTAACTCAGCCAACATCTCAGAAATTCTTTCGTCATGTTGTCGTAATGTTTGCATCGTTTACATTAGTCGTTACATAAACTTTTATATGAAAATGTGCGCAATTTCATGTAGAATACAACAGAAAATAGCTCATGGTTGTAGCTTTATCAGTTTTGAAATATTTTCTAAATCACGATAACTGCCAAAATTTCGACCTTCGGTCAACTTTAACTCGACCGAAATGGTAAAACGCAATTTTAAGCTAAAACTCTTACATTCTAGTAATATTCAATCGTTTAACTTCATTTTGCAATAAATTGGAAGTCTCTAGCACAATATTTTGATTTATGGTGAATTTTTGAAAAAAACATTTTCCTTACGTCTCTTGTGCTGTAACTTCGGCCGAACATCTCAGAAATTCTTTCGTCTCGTTGTTGTAATATTTGCACAGCTTTAAATTAGTCGTTACATAAAGTTTTATATATGAAAATGTGCGCAATTTCATGTACAATACAACAAAAAATAACTCATGGTTGTAGCTTTTATCAGTTTTGAAATATTTCCATATAAATCACGATAAATAGAAAAAAATCGACTTTCAGTCAACTTTAACTCGACCGAAATGGTCGAAAACTGCAATTGTAAGCTAAAACACTTACAGTCTAGTAATATTCAATCAATTAGCTTCATTTTTCAACAAACGGGAAGTCTCTAGCACAATATTTCGATTTATGGTGAATTTTGAAAAAACATTTTTTTACGTCCGCGCGTTACGAATTCATGCATCATTTTGTGATAATATTTTCTCTGTGTTGCTTTGATCGTTTTAAAATTTGTTATATACCAAAATCATCGCAATTTAGTGTACAATACAACTAAAAAAATTAACTCATTAGCTTTAACCGTTTTGCTTACAGCGCGATTTGTATACAATTATATACGAGTTTTTTTTTTTCGCTGTCATATATTCCAATATTTATATATGATAATGATATTTTTTCATTTCTGATGGTTGCATACTAAACTTCAGGCAATGACAAAAAAAATGAGCCAAAAATGAACTCTTAATCTTAAAAACTAAGCATGCTGTGATTTTTTGAAAAAAACTTTTTCTCCGCTTCGGCGCTAACTCACTGAACGCCGCCGGCATACGGGAGACGTTTTTGTAAATAGGGCTTCGGTGTTAAAGGGTTAATGAACTATTACATGTATTTAATTCTGTGAAAACAAAAATGTTTATTTCAGGGGGTCAGGTACATTCCTGTTTGATAGTAATGAGTTGAACATTAGAAGAAGATTTGTTAATGCAATAGTGTAAAATTCGAAGTTATACTGCAATGTGATTGTCTCACTTAGCTCATTTTTTTCCATCTGCAAGTTCAGCTGAAAAATGTGTAAAATTGTTCTGTCAGTTTGTAATGTTATGTATATTATAGCATTTGATATTTTGGATGTGTTCATTCATTTTTGTCTAAAAACATTACTCCTTTTGGTTTCTTAGGTGGTATGATGCCCGGCAGTGAGGAGCGTTGGCGTGATAGATCGGGTCCTACTGCTGGAGCCCTGGGTCATCTCATAGAGCGTATGACAAACGACTTTACTCCTCAACATGATTCTCAACGTTTCCAACCTGGATTTGTTCCTTCTGCATCACCACCTTGGACAACAGCAGGCCAAGCTCCTCTCACCAGTCAGATGACGCCATTGCAATCACCTCATGCCAGTCTTGGTTCACAGATGTCCCCGCAGATGCAATCTACACATACCAACCTTGGGTCACAAGTGTCTTCAATGCAACCACCTCATGGAAATATGGGTCCTCAAATCACATCTCTTCAGCCACCAACTACAAGTGCACCAGGTACAATGCCTTTAGGCTCTCAAATTGGTGGACCGGGACCCAGAAGCTACTCTGTAAGTCAAGATCCTTTTGACCTCGGTGGGGGTCGAAGTCCTCTTTTGAGGTCTTCATCTGATCTAGGTCTGCGTCTGAGCAATTTCAATGATGGCACAATGGATGGTTACATGGATTCAAGTAGAGACTCTATCGACAGCATGCTTGTAGGAAGCCATGATTCTGCTTTTTTCCCAGAGGTGCAAAGGGGACCCTGTGTGTCATCTGGAACCCCTCCTCCACCACTACCAGGAGATCCCCAAGGTCTGGCACCATCACCAGTATCACAGACAGACTTCAGTTTCTACACAAATGAACATGAAAGGTTTATGGAAGGGGTGAGTGTCAACAACATTACTGCAAAATTTTCTAATTTTACTGCTACCCTTGGAAGTTGGTTCAGTCCATTTGACCCATTCCGAAGCAATCTTAATGTAGGGGATACAAAATCTCAGAGTGTGTCGCAGTCCTCATCAGTTGGTGTTGTGCTTGAAACATTGGGTTCAGATACACCAATATCTTCACAATGCAGTGTTGGCAACAGTGGAGTGCAGATAACTGGAAGCCAGCCAACAAGAACAAGCAAACCATCATATTCTGATGTGCTAAGCAAGAACACTGCCCCAGATGGTCGTCTGAATGCTAGTTGTGCTGGTTTAAACAGTCGGAGCAGTAGCAGCAACAGCAATAGTAGTAATGGTAATCTGACTCACCCTCCTCAGTCACCATCACCAGGACCAACAGCTTCACGCCCTGATCACCAGAATAGGAATCAGTCTGGTAAGAGCAAGTCAAAAGCTCGCAATTCAAATAGCTTAGGAGCAAGTGCCAGCAGCACTAACAGCAACAACATCAACAATAACAACAACGGCAATCTTACTAAGTCTAGTGAAAAGGCCGATGGACATGTTTCCTCTCGTGTGGGGTTGGACGATTTCTGCCTAAATGAAGTCAGTCTGAGTAATGGGCGAATAAGTGCCTATGAACATTATGACTGGGGAGAAAAAATTGAAAGTTCCTCTGGATATGGTCTGTCATCTGTTTACAAGGCTTCAGCTAACAGCCCTACTCACCAAGGGAAGAAGAGCTCTTTAAAAGGAGACGTTAAGAAAAACACACCAGAAAAAACTGGCAGTGGCGTTCCAGCTGATGAAAATGTACGTGGGAATGATCAGCTCAACAACAAAATAAGCTCTACCCAGCAAAAACAACCACCAAGGTTGGTATCAGTTATAGAGTTTGTTTTAGCATAGTATATTGTAATGATAGTGAGTCAGTGCAAAGTATAGATGTGTGTTTATGGCTTATATTTTCTGTTTTGAGTGAATATTTTTATATATGCTTCCTGTTTAATATAGTGGAGTTAGGAACTGGCTTTTGCAGTATTTTAAAGTATTGAATATATATATTTTTTCCCAGAAGACCTTCCTACATTAACAACAACTTGAATGCTGCAAACTTAGCCTCGTCAGCAACGAGTCCTGCAACGCTCTCTGGAAATAATTTTAGCTCTGGTTCTGCTACCATCACCCCAGCAAGTAGTAGCAGCACATCTGTAAATCAGTCTAATAACAACAACAATAATGATTGCAGCCGAAGTGATGGAAACAAGAAAGGTAGTCATTTGGGTAAAGAAGATAAGAAGTCATTTGGAAGTAAGTTTGAATTTTATTCTATTTTATATATGTGGGATGAATCCTACCAACTGTTAGTTAGCTTACATCTTCACCCAGTTTGGCATTCAAAATAAACAAACGAATAACACTTGGCTGACCCAGATGGACTGTCTGTAATCACCTGTTTCTCTCCAGGTGTCATTGGAATATTTACATTTGTCAGACTACTTCATACTATATTCTTGTGCATATAGTGTAAATTGGCTGTACTAATTTTAACTTTGCAATATGCTTGTCTTCTCATTTTCATTATGTCATTTACAGCAAGAAGAAATAAAAGTGTTAGGTTCTGTACAAAGGAGTTCTGTGTAAACCAAACCAAATGTATTTGGTTGGGCATGATGATCACACTTGCATTACCGGTAGGAGTATTGAGTGTGATTTTTTTTTTTTTTTTTTTTTTTTTTTTTTTTTTTTGTGAGTAGTTGAATGAGAATGAATAACTTGTGAAGTATCAGAAGATGCAAGAGGCTGATGGATTATATACACAATATGGTAGGTATGGCCATAAGCCTACTCAATCTGTTCTTCTTCCAGTGTTGGTCCTCCTATTTCTCTATTACTTGATTAAGTTTGGTTCCTCTCTCACTCTTAGGAGATGTCTTTCAAATGCTTGATTCAAGTCTTGGACTTACTCCCATTATTCTGCCTGGTTCACTGGGTGATCGACAGTGTATGAGCATTCCATTTGTAAGGACCCTAAAGGCTACCAAGTACCTGAAGGCCTTTTGCTTTACCACTTAAGGACTCCACCTCCAAACTAGGTTCCAGCAACCAAGAAGTGTTGTTCAAGAGCTCCATTTCTTTGAAATTTGCCGATTTTTGTTGCTAGACAATCGCCGTTAACCGGGGACTGCCTGTATTGTAAAGTCCAAGATCTGCATGTACAGTTTATAGGTGCTCCTGATCGCTGCACCATTGAGATGAACATATCTGTCAGTCGGTAAATTCCTAATTCCACCGTTGGAAAAATGGTCTGGTTGAAATCTAGACAATGGGATTGCATTATTGAAGCATGTCAGGCACTTAATATTTCAGATGCTTTATCAGATCCAGATCCCAAGAGGAGGTTGAATGAAATGCTGATAGCTATTTTAGTAAGGTATGTTCCCAGAAAGGTCATTAAATTCAGGACAAATGACCAGACATGGTTTGATGATAAATATAGAAGAGCTTACCAGGGCAAACAGACCAAATTCAGGACATTGAGATGAAGTCATTCACGTGAAAATTACACTATTTTTATTGAGTGTTGCTGTGCTGCAAATAGAATTTATTATGTACTTGAGAGAAATTACAATAATTCCTTAAAGAGGGAACTGTAACGAATTGCTCAGCCACATGTGTGGTGGACCAAATTGGCATCATCTATCTTTGGGTCAGGCTCATCTTCCATTCCTGAACTGCTAACAGTTGATGGTAAATTGGTTACTGGCCCCTATTAAAAACTTGAACTGCTTCGTCGAGCTTTTGAAGCCGAGCGATCAGCTGAAGATGCCCCTCTCCCTGATACTTGTCATCCCATTCTTACAAAATTTGCATTTTGCTGGAGGGATGTTAAAGAAAATTCTAGATATTTTTGGTAGCTGGGGTAAGGATCCTGGTGGTTTCTTTGTTTTTTAAAAAAGTCTCCAGTGTGTTGTCTTCCAAGATTAGTAGATTATGTAGATTTTATGTCAACATAGTTCCTTTGCAGATATCACTCATGAATTTGGGTGAGGTCATCTGATCTTTTGAGCCGGAAGCCTTAAAATCTTTGCATTATTGTTTAGGATGGGATTTGAATTAGGCCTTAAAGCTGATGTTACTTGAGTTTGAGCTTTTGGGTAAAGCATCCCTTAAGAACTTAACCCTTAAAGTACTTCTTTAGCCCTTGCTAGAAGGTTGTCAATGCAGCTGTGAACTTGGAATTTGGTTTTACCTTGCTTTGTTTACAAGACTTCAAATGTCATATGTAAATTGTAAAGCCCTTAGTCCTATCGTTACGGCTTGAACAGTTTTCTCCTGAATCAGCTATAAAAGAATATTACTTTCTCTCCTGTTTTTAGGTTGTTAGAAATCCCGGTGTTGAGTTTGGACAGCTTGAAGGTACACATTAGTGTAAAGCAGCATGCTTTTATATCTGAAGGTAGTCATTGTTTTTAGTTTTGGACTGTCAAGTATGGGCTTTTGCCTTTGGCACAGGAATCGCTAGTACTCTACTAGAAACAGTCCTTTTTCCATGCAAGGATCCTTTGACAAGTCTCACTAATGAGGACTTTACACCCTGCTGTGGATCCACAGTCTGGGGACAGTATTTACCAGAGGGGATCACACAACAAGCAGGAATGTTTAGAAGCTTTTTACCTTTTAAAAACAGCTTTTAGCTCACTTGGGTGAGTGGATGTTTCTCTGGTTGCACCAACCACCATCTTCATTCAGTGCAGTAGTAATCTAACTTTAACAGACAGTGATATTCATCCCAAATAATGAAAATTTTAATGATGAAATTAGTTATTTGAATGCTTAACTGCTGTTAAAGTGGAAACCCACCCAGCCTCCAAACATCTGACAAGATTGTAAACATTCCAAAGCCACCTGCAGGGAAACAGGTAATTATAGAAAGGCCATCTTGGTCAGCCAAGTGTTATTCTTTTGTTTATTTTGAGTGCCGATTGCATTTCTTCTTTCTGTATTTCCCTTTAATTCCTCCTACTTCTTCCTAATGAACAACATATTCTTTGGAAGCTTAAATTTCAAGTCAATGGCTCCAAAGGGCTTGTTCCAAATGAATAGGTTTCATTTACTGAATAATAATTTGAATGTGCAAAGATGTAAGCTAACTTTTAATGTTGGGTAAGTATCCAAATACTGTAATTAATTTTATCTTGAAAATTTCAATTTTGTTTGAATGGAGATATAAACTATTGCTAATATGTCGGAGTATTCCTCAGAGCAAGCTGAAATTGACAATTGAAACTTGGTGACAAGACAGTTTCCCCAAAAAAGGGCTAAAAAAAAATTACTGCTGGATCTTGAGGCCTTGTAGTTTAATGCCATACCTGGTGCTCGTTACTGTAGACTATATTAATTTTATCCCAGATGATTAGTACTACCTAGCCAGGCTCCATTATAATAATATTTACTGAAATTATTACTGGTAATGTAAAAGAAATTGTCAGCAGACTACCAATAATCATTGGTACCAGCTAAGCCATCATCGCACCTTGGTATGTTTCAGCATACTCTTATTAGTAACCAGCTGGAAACTGCAGAACAAAGTGACATACCTGTAACTGAAAGGGAAAAAAATAATAAAATGGTAAACAGGCTAACTGAACATTTAGGCAGTTGAGAAACATGACTGTCATAGGAAGCACGAATAGTCATAAATATGCATACATAGGAGAATCATCATGTATTCAACCAAACTTATGGCTTGTCTAATACTTAATTACTGTTTCATATAATTAACATCCACTTACTGTTTCATGCACAACACTGGCATAGACAACTGCAAGCACTAATAAATTCAGAGTAAGAGCGAAAAAGCCTAAGAACCACATTATAGAATGTGTAATTTTGTAATGGATGGATCCAGCATGTTCTTGAAATATCTCTATACTGTGCTAATTAGTAATGAAGGATCAGATATCTGTTAAGATATTTTGCAGAAATGTATGGAATTGAAAAATCCCCTTCTTATTGCTTTTGTTAAGACAAGGCATTTGACAGCATCTACAGACCAATATCTAGGAAGATATTAAGTCACAGTGGTTTTCTTGTTAAATATGTAAAGCTGAGTGAAATTACCTTGAATGAAGACGATGCAAAGTTAGTGTTATGGGACCTTGTCAAGGGAATTTGCAGTAGATAGAGGGATAGTGGGATGTTATGATGGAATGTACACCCAAATCGACAGCATAGTGATGGGTTCTCTCCTTGGAGTCATCTTCGTGAATTTTTACATGGGCACCATCAAGAAGATGGTCTTTAACAATTCTGTATAATAGGCTGCAAATTTTTGTACGGTACATCGATGACACCTTCGTCAGTGCTGCAACAAATGAAGAAATAGAGAGCTTGAGGTGTGCCTTCCACATCCACAGCTGTCCCAACTTCAGAATTGAATACAGCCACGATCATTGCCTCCCCCTCCTTGACATCCTCGTCGAGCAACGGGAGGAACGCTTCTTCATGAAGGTGTACACGAAACCTACAAACCTGGGCTTGTGTCTAAATGGAGAGAGAGAGTCCCCGTCAAGATATAAGCAATCCACCATCAGCGCCTTCGTCAGAAAAGAGCTCTTGCACTGCTCCTCCTGGACTTACAGCCATGGAGAGCTGGAATGTGCTGCCCAGATCCTCATCGATAATGGGCACACGAATTGGGAGGTAGACAAGTGCATTAGAGGAGCCGTGAACAGATGGTACCATCAGGAACCTCGCCCCGAAACCTCTGATGACATTAAACTTTTCTACCAAGGAAAATTCCATAAAGGATATAAAGAAGACGAACACGCCCCCAGGACCATCATTGAAGGTAACATCAGCCCGTCCGATCCCAAGAAGACTAATCTAGTCATATTCTACAGGAATATGAAAACCAGCAGCCTGGTGATGAGAAATAACCTGGCCCCCACCAAGCAGGATCCCTTGAAGAAAACCAACATAGCCTACCGATACAAATGCCCCGTCCAAGAGTGCCTCGGCTCTTACATCAGTATGACTACCATGCGTTTCTCCAAGAGGATCTCCTGTCATGCCCAGGACAGTGCCATATTTAATCATGCCAGGACTGCCCATAACCTGAGAATGAAAAGGAATGACATTATCTTAACATAGAGATAATTGATCAAGCAACCGACCATTGCCGCCTACGCCTCCTGGAAGCCCTACACATCGGGAGAGAGAAGCCGAGTCTCAATACCACACAGGAGACCTTCTTCCTTCCGACATCAGAGCAAAGGGTGGTACCCACTGGCACCCAAGATGAGCAAACCAATCAGGAACGTCTATCTGCCGGCAGCAACCCTCCTAGTAATACACACTCTAACGTGCACTCCAGCACATACACGCAAGAGCACACACAACCATCACTGCACGAGAGGAGACTTCGCCCGAGAAGAATCACCTCATGCAGCCAATGAAAAATTGACCTGATCTGAGATCCCCTATATATACTGCCACGAGCGCCTTGTCTCCAGACTCATCCCAACATCCAGAAGATACCATCGAGCAGGTCAAAACATGTCGACAGAAAGAGTACTAGCAATACCAAATAGACGTCAGAAAAAGAAAAAGAAGAAATACCACCGAAAGTACCATCAGGAAAATCTACAGATTTACATCCCAGGTCTCAGTAACCTGCTGTAATGGTTTAAATAATTTCTGCTGTAAGAAATACGCTGTTTTATCCACCGAAATATGAACATTGGCCAGTTGTTGACTGATATTGATGTGCAGGAAAAGCAAATTATAAGAAGAATTGAGAAAACTGTATAAAATCAGTTTGCAAAATGCAACCACTTTATTCAACAAAACTTGCCTCAAGAGGGTCTTCTGCCTTCATATATTATTGTTGTTGTTGTTGTTGTTAATAATCTTATCTTAATAATATTTGAAAATTAGTAAATTATTTTTTTATCAT
Organism: Macrobrachium rosenbergii; assembly: GCF_040412425.1. Taxonomy (NCBI): domain Eukaryota; kingdom Metazoa; phylum Arthropoda; class Malacostraca; order Decapoda; family Palaemonidae; genus Macrobrachium; species Macrobrachium rosenbergii. Next base: position 5,478,533 of record NC_089758.1, read on the forward strand.
AAATGTATTTAGTCATGAAAATAACATCAAAATACACTTAATTAGTGAATGTTTCTCAGCAAAAAAGTCCGCGAATTGCCGAATTTTTCACGAATAATTTATGGATATGTTCCCCAGAAAATCCCTGCGAATCGTGAGAACGCGAATACGGAGGTTTGACTGTATAGTAAAAGACTAGTAAATGCAAACTGAATAAGATTTTGAAAACATGGGTTAACACTGGTAACAAAATTTAAGATTATACATAAGTATATTATGATTTATATTGCTGTAAGACATGAATCACGCTATGAAAATGAAATTAGAGATTTTGTCAATATGAGAGGAAAGCTTTAAGAAGAATATAAAGTCAGATGGCAGCAAAGAGTTGGAAAGGAAAATTTATAGTTTCATAGTAGGTGGGATAAAGGTGAAAGGATACAAAGATGGTTTGGATGTATCCTTCACACTACCCCTTAGAGAATAGTATGTGATAGTTTTAGCTGGGCTCCTTTACGTAACGAACCTATTTTGATAAGAACTTTGAGAAGGGAGGCTGGAGATAAGTGGAGATTTGCAGAAAATAAAGCACAGGAAAGATGTGGGTGGTAAAATTTCAAAGAGATCTTTTTGTTGTGTGTCATTTAAGGCAATAAGATGATGATGGATGATCATAGTCGGATATTGCTGAAGATGTGTATTGTTGATATGTTTTATAAAGTATGTGTGTGTACATATTTTTAATCTTATACAAAACTTTGCATGTACCCTTGAATGTCATAAATACAGGCAGTCCCCGGTTATCGGCGGGGTTCCGTTCCCGACAGCGTGACGACAACCGAAAATCGCCACTAACCGAAAATCAGTGATAATAGCACTGATCCCCGGTTAGTGACGCCGATAACCAGTTAGCGGCGCTGTCAATAAGAGGCGAACAGCGCCGTTAACCGGTTATCAGCGACGAAAATCTGGTTATCATCGTCGCTAGACAAGCGTCGTAAAACCGGATCGCCAGTAACTGAGGCTGCCGATAACTGGGGACTGCCTGTAACATACAGTAAAACATTTTTTTAGACATAAAGGCCCATGTTTTGCAATCCGCATTGACGGTTATAAATCTAACTTTTGAGTAGGATTTACTGCAATATCTTTTAATGGAAGAAGCCAGCTTCCATTATTCAATAATGCATTTCTTTTCTCAGAAGAATAGTCTGCAAATTTTGTTGGTAGTTAAAATCACCAAAAGAATGCAACCACAGAATTTTTTTTTTTTTTTTTTTTTTTTTTTTTTTCCAGTGACTAGAAGTACTTCTAGAAGGCTTACAAAATTACTGTGTCCCAAAAATATTTACATTCAGTAAATTAAGTTTTCATTCCGCAAATATGAAGCCAGTATGAATGTTGAAATATGTCAGATCCCTGCTCAAGTGTGCATTGAAGGACTTGCAGGGAGCTGATGAGGCAACCAAAACAGCAGTTGCCAAAAATAGGTAAAAACTACTTCACCTGTTCCATTCTTATTTTTTACTATGTATTAAACATATCCTGAGTAAATGGCAGGAATTGTGGAATAATGATTCTAACAGTACTAAAACAGACTGAACTAGCTGTTGGATTTTGATGCTCATCAGCACAAAAAACCACTACTTTGAAGTAGTATCCAGTCTTCAAATTGGTCACTCATCTGACATATGGGTATATAATAAATATCCCATTTGACCTGATCCTTGATAGTAAGGAATGCAGAACAACACTTACATTCATACATATCTTCAATATTAGTATAACTTGTAGCCAGCAGCATATGTCAAGTATTGAGGCAAAACTTTTGAGAGAAGTTTTTTCAGAGTTTAAAGTTTTATGTTTTTTCAGTTTTTAAACATGCAGCGGGTTGCAGTATACTGTATTAAATAAGATCTAATGTATTTCATCAAGAACAAATCCATTGGGCCAGCCATATGAGAATAGAGAATGGTAACCTGGTGTTCTGGTGAAACAGTGTTAATAATAGTAGTTACAACCATAGCTTATTTAATAGTATAAAAGACTTTCAGGTAACAAAATCAGGATTCACTTGCTATATGTTGTTCACTGCCAGAACAGTCAACAGCATTACTTGACAGTCTATACCCATGTATATCATTTGATGCTTTCATATAGACAGAAGGGCTTACCATTATAATTTTCATTGACATGTATGATAAAAAGCACAACCTTTGCAATCGAAGTATGCCTTGTTTACTATCCTGGGGTAAAACTACTACAGCACACAGGCTATTGAGTAAATTTGTTATTATTAAATCAGGAAACCCAATCTCATTGGTCAGAGGCAAACAAATTAGAATCAGTGTTCACACTGATGCATATATATTTAGTTACGGTAGCTTATAACAGATACCAGTTTACAGACAATGATACGAAGCTCATACCACTGCTCTTCAGTAAAGTATCCTGTCAATAGATAGTGCACAAAATAAAAATGATGGGAGTTATGGCTGAAAGTGCATCAGGAAAATATTGGAAAGACTGTACTGTATTCAATTTGTCTTTCCCTATGACTTGCCATGGCCCAAAAGTGCCAAGAGAGTAATTTAGGAACTCCTTCACATTCATGGCACTACTTGGAGTTATCTCTTAAACTTTCCTTGTCCTGGTTTGGAGCATTAAGGACAACAGCTTCGATCTAATCTAAATTAGATTTGTATTTGCATTTCTGGGGACTTCATTTTCAAGTAGAGTCTGGCTAAATGTCTAATGTTCCCTACCAGCTTAGCAAGCAATCCAGGCATTTCATCTGTAGTTAGATCAGAATTTGAGAATAATACTGCTGACCCAGGTTCAGTAACATCTGATGGACATCATAGTTAATATATTTATAGTACTGGTATTGAAACGACTGTGGCTAAAGTCGTGCTGGCGGGAAGTTATAAAATTTAATTGTAGAACTATAAACATTTATAAAATGACTGCTGAACCTTTTATAGGAGGAAATAGAGTAAAGAGATGTCAAATATTTTAGCTCATTCCGTCCAATGGTAAACTATCAAAACCCAGACAGATGGTCAACATTAATACTATACTAAGTCCAACATTGGGCGGTTAAATTGCACTGAGTTGAACTTTCAAACCTGTACATAAATTCACTGAGAAGCATATAAAGTTTTACAGATGTATCAAGTGAAATGATTGTAATGGTAATTTGAAAACCAAATTACTATGGATATTACAGCATTTTTAAAATTTTGCATCTTTAGATCTATAGTCTGGCAAGAACTTGCCATGGGATCATATGCATCAAGTAAGGAGCAGTAAGGATATTTCTAATATCTGATAATTTGGTTATAGAGAAAATCTTTAGCCCTCCTCCAGCACAGTGTTGGAGCCAACTAATGATGGAGGGTAAGTTTACCTCAAGAATAATGACTTTTATGATAAAATAAATTTTTTTAGGTACTTACACTACATCATTGAGATACCTCCCTCCCTCCCCTCGTAAGAAAATAAGAGACTACTGATGAACCAAAACACTCGCTGTCTTATTTCCTTCCCCTAAAGGGTTGGGGAGCAACAATTGGGAGCGTTTTGCTCGTTAATGATCGTTTCAATTTTAACACTTGTCGAACGGGCGCCGATTAGCCACAGGTGAAGCTAATGATGGAGGGTAAGTACCAAAAAAATTGATTTTATCATAAAAATAATTATTTTTATGGATGCCAAAACACTTGTCACAGACCAGTTATGCACTAAATTATTAGAAGTTGAATATGTTCTTATGTAAAGCTAGAGTAATTTCTGTATGCTGTCCGTTTAGATATAAGTTTCTTGCTGATAAGGCTGGTCATTTCACTCACCATTACTATTTTGTCTTATCTTTCACATCACAAGCAAGACTTTATCAGTTTGTGTCATTTAAAGTAATACAACTTGTGGATCATACTCCTTAGTATGATAATGAGGGACTTGTGGGTTAAGCAATTTGTGTTTGTCTTTGTTCTGAATTTTTTTTAAGTAATCTTTTGTGCATTTTTCCTTATGTATCTGTTGGGCCATTTGTAGGTAGAAAAGCAGTCTTTTATGTTCTTCCCATATGCATCTATTTAGCCATTTATTTACTTGAGTATTAAAGCAATCATTTATGTATACATGAATCAGTTAGGTCATTTATTTATAAAAGTATGAAGTCAATCCTTAATATCCCTCTTCCCATAGGTATCTTATGTGGCTCTTTATCTATTTTATATGTATCTCTGTGGCCATTTATTTTCATAAGTATGAAACCAGTCCTTGAAGTATTTATTCCCAAAAGTATGTATGTGGCCATCTGTTTACCCTAGGATAACAGTAGTCGTTTATTTCTTTCCAAATATATCTGTGGCAACTTGGTACTTAGTAATCAGAGTGACATTTGGTCAAGTCATGCAGACCACTTGAAAATGATCATAGAAAAATTATTAACTATTTTAGAAGTGGTATCAGGTTTAAAGTTGCAACCTGTAAAAAAATCTTGACTAAAAATATATGATAATGTGGGCAGGTCCAGAGTAGACTATTGCTGTTAGATATATTCATCAGCTTATTGGTCAGTTCTGAATAAAAGAGAGGAACTTGGGTTGTGCTATATTTTTAAGAGTAATAAGCTCCCCTAAGAATCCAATCTTCAAAATTCTTGTGGAATGTAACTTGGAAAAGTTTGGTGCAAGATCATCAAAACCCTTCCAGATACTAAAACAGAGAAGCGTGGTGATGAAGTGATTTATTGTCAGAAGATTGTTGTAGTGAAACCACCATCTATTCCATAATGGTTCATCCCAGAAATTTTGTTTTACAAAGCATGGCAGTAAAAACACTAGTAAGAAGAGGAGATAAGAGCTAATCTTTCAAGAACATTATGCAAAAGCGTGAGGTCCAGAGCAAGATCTGTACTGATGGAGTTGGTTGGGTTGCTGTGTTTACGGATGAAGTACATGAAGTAAAGCTACCAGACTACCCTTCAGTGTATACAGCAGAGATGAAGCTATAATAAAAGCTAAGATGTAGGATGCAACACAAACAGTGTAGATAACAGCTGTAGTGAAGAGTTACATCTAGCATGCTAGTCAAAACAGGGGTTTAATAATATACAGATTGTGGGAATGCTGTAGGATCTATAAATTAATCATAATTCAGTGCTTCCACTCGTTTGCAAGTGGCTTTTCCACATGTTCTTGCTGGGTCCTAGCCCTTGTCGAAATTCAGGGAAATAAGGTTGACAAGTACAGTATGCAAAAAATGCTGCTCACAGTAGTTTTTATGAAGTTAATTAAGTTCCTTACTTGGACATGAAACAACCCACAAGGTCTTAAGTTTTAAAGAAATGGCAAGAGAGGTGGTTTTCCCCTCTCCTGACGAACAGTAAGAAAATAAATTATTGGTCAAACTCCTTGCAAATGGATAGGAGGGAAATTACTTTAAGCTAGCAGAGGGTTGGTCATGCATACCCAACCCATCAGAGCATTTTGGTAGGTGGCAGTGCCCCTGAGTGCTCGCCATGATAGTCGTTATTTGCTGAGGTTACTTTGGTACATTGCTGTAAGTATAATGTCCAGCAAAGGAGATTCCATCTGTATATGGATAATCTGTGTCTGAAATTTTAGATGATGCAGGTATTCCTGCACTTGGGTTTTTCAATGGTATTAAGATTTTTCGAGGTACAGTTACTCTCATAATGTAAGCTCATTTTGATAAAACTTATTTGCTTTAAATGTGTATTCTCACTTTCGTAATTTGTCCTAATTGTTTAACATAACTGTAAAAGTGATGAATAACTAATGAAAGGAGTATGAGTAACTATTGTAAAGAGTTCATTTTGCTTTATATCCTGTCATTTCACTTTTTTCACATTCATTACTTGGGTTACATCCCAAAATCTTATACATCCATCCATTTCAAGTTTACAAGCAGTCTTGTGTGCATCTCTCTCTCTCTCTCTCTCTCTCTCTCTCTCTCTCTCTCTCTCTCTCTCTCTGAGAAAACCATGGGACATAATTGGCTTTCCTTAAAGTTTCATCTTTTTGAAATTTCAGTTTTCACTGCTGTAGTTTTAAAGTATGTGGACTTGTAGCCAAAAACTGTGTATTGTAGTTTAAATTTGTCTCGGTTGATTTCACAACCTGAAACTTATTCTTTTATTATATTTAAAAAGCTATCAGGAAGTCTTCTTTCATCGTTTTGAATTGTGGGGAACTCATCATATTTTTATTGCTGAAGCCCCGAGTGCCAGTCTTCAAGTTACATAACCATTCACCTATGTAATTTGATTTTTCATTAGCCTTGCGAAGTCATCTTGGCTTAGCATGGGAGGTATATCCTCCTCCCCCTTGTCTCTAGCCTTGTTTACCATTATTGATTTTAAGTATTTTAGTCTTATTCCTGTTTGATTGAAATTCGTTTGGTAATAGGGTTCATTTATACATGAAATTTTTACTTCTGTAAGAAATGCCAGTAATTGCTATACAAATAATTAAATTTTTCTACATGTTGAATAAAATTCAAGTAAAATTATTTTCAAGTCTAATTTCAATTATGCCTTGGATTTGCTTCCAGTTAATGATAAATATGTATATCTGATGTGGTTGTCATTAGATATCCTGTTATTTATTATGCCCTAATGGAATTCTGGTCTTAGGATCTTAGGTTCATTCGTCAGTTAGAGCTCAGCCTCTGTTGGATGAAAACGTCCCAGTTATCTGTGTTTAGCTTTGTTTGCTTTTGCTTGGTGATTGGACTTCTAAAAGAATTCTTATGAATTGTACTTCTAAATTTGAGTAACACTGAGGAGGAAAATGGAATTGGCTCAAGAAAATTATATTTGAGTGTTTTTTTTTATGTGATTTTCATTTTTATAGAATTTAACATTATTGGTTTAACAAGATGTTTTATTACTTTTCAAGTCGAAGAGGCCAACAGTTTAAATAATGCTGGAAGTCGAACAAGTCGAAGTAAAATAACTGCTAATGGCAGGAGTGACCGAATTCGAGATAATCAGCCGAAGAGGTCAGCAAAGAAGAGGAGAACACCATCTTTCTTCCATTCAGGTTTGTATTTTTCTCTAATTCGGTAATTTATAATCGGAAAAAACTAAGAGTAAGTATTTGTGAAAAAAACAGGTTTTGACGTAGGAAAAACCTATTTTTGGTAGTCGCTGTTGAGTCCTCAAAGGAGTTACCTTCCATGGAGCTCTGGTAGACCATGGAAGGTAAATCCTTTGAGGACGAAACAGCGACTACGCTATAAAAAATTATTGTATGAGAAGATGGACATGTTAAATTGTAAATGTACTGATTGGTGAATGGTCAAATGTGTATTTCTTGATGTTTGCCAATATTTTTAACTGCCTTTCTTTCTCTAAGTTACTATTAATTTGTTCTCTAGACTCATGTCTTGCAATTTACGTGATATTGGTGCACTACAAAACAACTTAATAATGGTATGTCCTGGTGAATTGTGTCATGTAAGTAAAATTCACTTACATGTGACAGAGATAGCAATCTGAAGTGGCCAATAGTAAATAAAATTTTCTGTTATCATTTTGATAGCATTATCTTTATATCTTAAAATTTTTTTTATAAAGATAAACATCTCTCTCTCTCTCTCTCTCTCTCTCTCTCTCTCTCTCTCTCTCTCTCTCTCTCTCTCTCTCTCTCTCTCTCTCTCTCAATTTTCCACACTATGCTCCTCATCTGGTGAGCATAATATGAATGGTATGTATGCTTTCCGTAATTAGTTGATGACATATTCAGTGAAAAAAAAAAATTAGGAATGCTTAACTAAATGATAAGCTTCATGGTTACCTTTAGGAGCAGTGCCAAAAAGTTTCACTATTACATTACTCCACATTTTTTGTTTAATAAATATTCTTTGGTGCTGACTTCATAGTTTTCCAGCCTTTGTAATGTCCTTTTCCTTAGCAACATTCACCTCAGAGTGTGACATCCCTGTCTACATGAGTTAGGGTATAAGAGACACTTTAGCCTTGAAACCAGATCAGCAGGTGGAAGGGACCCTTTAGCCTTGGCAGGCAACACTTCTAACAGTAGGTCACTGAATACTAAACCTTGCTCTCCAACCTTGGACTGTGCCATAGCCATTGTACCATGGCCTTCCATGGTTTTGGGTTGGAGTTCCCTTGCTTGCGGGTACAATCAGGCATTTTTCCTCTTTTTTTGTTCACGTTTCTGTTAGAAAAGTCTAGGAAAGGGTGATGAGAAAGCAGAAGTTTCTTGGTGGATAAGCAGGAAAGTGCCTTCTTCTCTACCTAATCTTTTCCTTCTAAGTTTCTTATAATTTCTAAATCCATCCTGACTGCCCTCCTCCACTTGTTTTGGCAAGCCTGGTGGGTTTCGTTTTCGCTTTACAAGGTGTCCTGGCTCCCCCTTGTTGACCAGCTGCTTCCAGGACTTTTTTTAATGACATGGTCAGCTTTATTCATCCTTTTAAATAAATTATTTTAAATAATGTATATACATGTTGTTCTTGATTTTGTTGTCTGTTGTTCTATTGATTTTTACTATGTTGCTGTTGTTATGAATGTATTTGTAAGTTTATGTTGTCAATTTTAATTCTTTTGGGAGACATAGAGGTTAACCCTGGGTCTGCTACTCATTACTGTAAAAAAATTGCAGAATACTTTACTCAAATATTCAAGGCTTAAGGTCATATTTTCTTAATCTCCAGAGTTGTACCCATAACTACAATTTGATATTTCTTTCTGATACACTTGTAAGGAGTAACAAGTCAAAGGTTTAATTTTTAATTCCAGGGTTTGATGTCCCTGACTTTATTTATCATCATGACATCCCACATGTGCAAGGTATGGCTGTTTACACAAAGCCTGGACGACCTATTTATCGTTCTTTGTTTTAAGATTTTTAGTAAGTTCTACAATATGTATGTTTTTGCTAGGTATTGCAATCAAAATATTGACAACTAAATATATGACTTGTCTCCTAGAGAGGATTATTATTGCTCAGTCACAGGTTTCAAAAGCTTCATTCATTATTTTTGGAGACTGCAATGTAAAGCATAGCAAGTGGCTTAATTCAAAGTCCACAAATCAACATGGCTGGTCTACTTTTGAGTTCTGTGTATTCTAAGATTTTGTCCAGCTAATTGAGGTTAGTTAGTTAGTTATAAATGATTTGTTTAACCAGACCTCTGAACTCTGGTTAAACAAATCATTTATAACTAACTAACTAACCTCTAATTGAGGAACCCATGCATATTTCTGGTAGCAGATTAGACCTCATATTCACAGATGTACCAGCTATCGTCAGTCCAAGGTCTTCGAGTATGTAGGCACCTCTGACCATTGTGCTATAGAGATGGACATATCTGTCAGTTAGTATATTCGTAATGTCAGTATTTGAAAAATGGTATGGCTTAAGTCTAAAACCAATGGGATCGCATTATTGAAGCATGTAGTAAGGTATGTCCCTAGAAAGGTCATCAAGACTAGGACAAATGACCAGCCATGGTTGATTATACGTGTAGATGAGCTTATTATGACAAATAGACTTTATTCAACACCGAAAAAAAAAAGGGTGATGAAAGCCTTACCTTTAATCCTGTGGTTGCCTTGCACACTGGAAGGATGGCAACACTTACTTATTTACATGAGGGTGATCAGAAGCTAGTACCCAGCCTAACATCGCCTTAACTTCAAATTTTTGCCTTAAGCAGGAAACGAATTTTTTATGAATATTTTTTTAAACTCATAAGATTGCATTGACTCATGTTGAGACCGCCTTAACTGAGGGACTGCCTGTATATATATGTATATATTAAGAGTCACACTTGATAGCCTCTGCATGTGTGTGATATTCATTAATAACTAAGGACTGCAGGGCTATAATTTGAAAATTCATTTTAAAAAAATGAAATGTTTGCATAGATATGTAATTTAAAAAATTGGCCAAGACACAATTCTGAAAATTAATTTTCTTTGCAAGTCCTACAAATAAAATTGTTAACATTCATAGAAGTAAGCTAGATATTATTAAAAGTTAATTTGGCTATACAGTAGTTCATTAAAGATATCATTTTTTCTTGACTTGGATGTATGTGTTAAGGTTTAAAATCCACAAAGTTGAGGTTCCAGTGTATATTTATTTCAATTTTTATGACAGAATAATTAATCTCTCTCTCTCACACACACACACACACACACACACACACATATATATATATATATATATATATATATATATATATATATATATATATATATATATATATATATATATATATATATATATATATATATTGGTATGGTTTTGATCTGGACCAGAGGTCAGCTTGGCTGATTTAAGGCCATAGAATAATTCTAACTGAGATTCATAGAGCTTATCATGGAAAGGGTGGTTGTAGTAGCATCTAACTTCTAGCTCTGGGTTCAGACAAAAGCGTATTGAAGAAAAATGTCTTAGGCATTCTTCAAATGAGGGAGTGATCAGTTAAACACTTAGGGTTCACAAAATTAATTATATTTACGTAAAACACAATCAGAAGAATGGGGATGATGATGGACAGGGGAACAGATTCCTGTTGTACAGGTCAATTATAAAGTAGATGAAAGATCCACAATGATACACAAGGAAGGTGTTGGCCGCTTCAAAGGACACCACAGTGGGGATATAGTGGTTAAGCCACTGTGCACACACAAGATGATGAGATAGTTCTACAGCAAGCACTTCTATCTGCAATCGAGAAAGCAATGTAACTAATAATCGACAGTGTAATTAAAGGGAATTGAGGGGGTTGCACTTATGGTGGTAAGCAGCTCGATCCTGCAACACTTGTTAATACTCTTATGTTAAGTGTTATGCACTGTATTTAGGAACACAGGTCTCACTGAGGTAAATCGCACTGAGAAAAGGAAATAAAATAGTAAGAGAAAATAATAGGGTACGTGACTGACTTTGAGAACCTTAATTCGGGTACATTACTTTCTTCAGGAGATGGGGGTTTCTCGTCAGCTCAAAGGGAGCAAGAAGACTGCAAGTGTCCTGGGTAGGTTGTCCAACATCGCTGAGAGCGATCTGCCAGCACGGCGCCATTTTGTAATGTTGGGGGATTAAGATACCGCTCCATCCAGGTGGCGTTGTCTTCACTGTTACTCCATTTTCTATAAAGGTCTTGCAGTGGTGCTTGGCAGGCATGCAGCCTTGCGAGGTCACGCATGCCCAGGTGTCATGGCAGCAGCACGCTTTCTCTCGTTAGTCACTCCCATTTGGCAAGGATTAATCTCCTGTAGGAGCGTACCTGGATTTAAGGGCTTGGGCAAGTCACTCGGTCAAGGGAAGGTTAAAGTTTACCCAAGGGATGGGTGAAAGAAAAATGAAAAGGGGCGAATTATCTACCTGCAGCTTCTTTATTTATTATGAATTCACGAGGCGCTGAATAATCCTGATGGGTTCTGGCGCTTGGTCTTCAAGACTTAAATTTCATAATCAGTCAATCACAAGATGTTACAATATTTACTCTTATGCTTTATTTTACTGTAATTGTGATAGCAAGAGGTTTCCCTTGTTGCAATATATATATATATATATATATATATATATATATATATATATATATATATATATATATATATATATATATACAGGCAGTCCCCTGTTTACGACGAGGGTTCTGTTCTTACGCCGCGTCGTAAACCAAAAAATCGTCAAAAATCCTAAGAAAACCTTACTTTTAATGTTCTGGATGTATTGGAAACTATGTAAACGGCATTTTTATTGAGTTTTTCATAAATAAACTCCAAATTTTGATTATTCTGCCATTTTGGAGCCATATTTCTTCCGTCGGATCAGTGTACAAGGCATCGTAACCCTGGAACATGCGTATGTTCTGATGAATATATGTGAAAAGCGTTGTAACCTCGGAACGTCGTAAAGCCCAGACCCGTTGTAAACCGGGACTGCCTGTGTATAATATATATATATATATATATATATATATATATATATATATATATATATATATATATATATATATATATATATATATATATATATATATTCAGGCAGTCCCAAGTTCCAAGTTAACGGGCTGGTGTTCCTTTCCTGGCTCGAGCACAAATAACCAAAAATTGCTGATATTTATGGTAATAAAATGGTGTGTACGACGTCATAAGCACCAACAGACCTCTGATGCCACTAAACCTCTAACCAACACTGATAAACCGCTTACTGACACTGAAAATCACTTAGTGGCACCAAAAATCTGGTCAACGATATTGTTAGCCAAGCGTCTAAAACCGAAACACTGTTAACCAACGCCGCCGATAAACGAGTTCTGCCTATTTATGTATATATATACTCGTATAATATTTTTATCCTTATTTAAGTAACATAGTTTTTTATGCTAAGTGAAAGAATTACCTAAGATTTAAATTTCAGATTTAGCTGTAGCTGGTTGGGCTGTAGCTGTTCAGTGGGTTGGCCTTGTCATGCAAGTGGTTGTCTGGCTGGGCACACTCTCTGCAGATGTGGTTGTCATGAGCACCCAGTTATTTTTACATATGATGACCTTGCTTTGGGCAAAGCTGCTGGAATACTGGAGCCTTTGTAAAACCTGTACACGTTACTATTGGACCAAGCTCATTTCAACCTTCAAAAAGACAGAAAAGGAAGAGAAAAAGATCCCTGGTAGGTTAGGCATCTAATTTGAGTTAAGATTTGTTTGGAGACATATGAAATACTAGAAGTCATTGTTTTAATTGGTTTTAATTCTTACATTGATTTTAGATACTTCTGTGATTTGTATCTAACCAGTCTTCAATTATTGCTTGTAAATGTATTCTTGAAGTAACTCCATATTTTAAGATTTTCTTCTTATCAGGTAAAGGATTTTCAGTGGACTTGATAGATGATAAGCAAATTTAAAAACATTATAATGCTAACAGAAGTGGGACATTGTATTGGGTGATTATTTGGCCAAAGTATTATAATTAGTATTCTGCGACGGTATATAAAGTAGTAGTTTTTCCATCATATATTATTATTGGTATAATCATCCAACACAGTTAAAGTGGTTTAAACAGTTATTTCAAATTTTATTTGTAATTTAGTTTGGATAATGTCCAGGTTTTAGTAATTCTGAAGCATGGTTGCAGAGTTTCTTTGGTTAATAGCCGTCCTTACTTTTTAGCCTTTTACCGTAGCTCCATTTCTGCTTCCTTTCTTTTAGAATTGCTGTCCAGCCTCTCTTATTATTCTTAGTGCAACTGTGTGATTTTCCCCCAGTTCCATGTTTAGATCCTTTTAATTCATCATTATTTTTCTTTCTGAAGTGCAGAATGGTTGAAAGTGCCCAGTGCTTGGCTTGACAGCCTGAATTTCATAAAATCAAATTTATTATGTGACAGAAAAAAATAAACTTATTTCAGGACGCGAAAAGAAAGTGCCAAGAGGCCTCGAATGTAATATTCCATTACCAACGAGTGGTGAAGAAGCAATGAAGCGCCTTTTGGCATGCAAAGGAAAAGATCCATACAGCATATTAGGGGTGACACAAGAATGTTCAGATGATGATATCAAGAAATATTATCGAAGACAGGTAAGTGAAGAATGTATTGAAGTGATGGGTTATGTACACTTAAGTGCTGGTAATAATGGCTAACAGTAGACAAAATGACCTACATATAATGTTGAATCAAGTTGTTTTATTATACAGTTCTGTAGATGTCCTTTAAATTTCACAGGTTTTGAACTCTCAGAATTTTTATCAGTTGGCCATATATACATAAAATATACAAATATTTTGGTTATCATTGAAAGATAGTACTGTAAATACAAATTGATGAGTTAAAACTTTGGAAAAGTATCACAGACTTGTGCTTACAACCCTTGTACACCATTCACAGTAGAGAAAAATGTGAACAAAGTTAGAGGTGCAACCAACACACACGGGGCTGGAAATGTAGAGGATATTGAACCATAAATGATATGTACCTAGAAAGTGAAGGAAATGGCAGAAGCAGTTTCACCATTATAAATCCATTTTTAAAGAAATGAAAAGGGGGAAAAGGTCAACACCATGCATTTCCTGAAGGTCAAACCCAGGACCTCAACCTCTCCTCCACCACTTCTACATCTGAAATTCCAAATAAAGAATAATAAATCTGTACAGTTTTTGAACATCTGTCAGTTGTGTGAATTTGTGTGTGTCTTTCATGTAAAAGTGCAATAACTTTACACCAAAAACTGCATCAGTATTGCATGATCTTCATCATCATGTTAACAACATCATTAGCCAAGCACCGTAAAACCGAAACACCAATAACCAGGGGCTGCCTGTATTTGCAATTGCAATGAAGGCTGTAAGACTAGGCTCACAAAAGCTTGTTACGATCCTCACTCAATCTTTAGTAATTGTAGGGGACAAGAGTGGAGCATTGAGAAAACTTATAATTAATGTTCCTCATGGAACAGTAAACAGTTGAAAATTCTGAGAGAGAGTTAGGAAGAGGAAAGCTGCTTCTAGAGCCAAGAGACATTCTCATAGCGTAGAAGCTACATCCAAGCCTAGTTTACAGGCTAATCCTATTGCTCTCCCTACTACTACTATTATTCAATCTCCTACTCCTGTGCCTGGCTCCCTCGCTTCTGATCCTAATGCCATCGCAAGTCTCGAATCCAAGTTTGATAAGAAAATTATGCTTGTAGTAAGTACAGTGGCTGAGTTAGAGAGCCACTCAAAGTGATAATGGATAAATTGTTCTCGGATAAAGTGACGAGTGAGCGTTCAGTCCCAGTGGAGGAGGTTGCTATCCATCCCGCTGGTTCTCCTAGGCCAAGGTCCCAGTCCTGCTCCCCTGAACCTGGGAGAGGACATATCGAAAGTCCAAGGGAGGCAGGTGGGGTTTACCCATGGGTAGTTGCCCCCTCAGCTGCTCCTGTTGCACAGTCCCAGGTGTTGGCAGATAGCCATTGGAAAGGCATGTCTTTGGAAGTTCATTATTTATCCTCAAGCTCTTCTGACTACTACGGCTTGGACAGGAGGCTCCACAAACGGTACCTAGACTCTTCCCAACTGCTTAAGCGCCCTTCCGAGGATGTTGGTTGCCGTCCAGATCCGCTTCCTGTTAAGCAGTATAAGAAGTCTGCTAGCAGTCCCCAGCCTTCTGGTAGTTACACTGTAGACCCTTATGTATCTGCCTGTCCATCATCATCCACTTCTGTCTACATGGGACAGCCCGGAGGCCTTCTCACCTGAGCGCTCAATGGTTGAGCGCCCACACCTGGTTCCCAGGCGCCCAGCTACAGCTCATAAGTGGTCAACGTCTGGCACCACTTCCCAAGCACCCAGTGCCAGCTCTTGAGAGCCTGGCGCCTGCTTTCAAGCATCCACTCCCAGGTGCCCATCGCCTCTTTCGTCTGCTCAGAGACCACGGCCTCCTTCGTCTCCTCCAGTTAGACTTACAGCATTGTCTCCTTTGCCTCTTGACCATGACGAGCCTACTCTGGCTCCTGTTAAGCAGCAGTTAGCCAAATTATGGAGTTGTTAAAGAAAGATCCCTCCACTCCCAAGACTTCCCAGGATGATATCCTTCCCCGGTCTCCTCAGAAGAGGAAGAGTTGACCAAGAACCTGCACCTCTTTCAGCTTATGTATGCTGCTTTACTGCGATACCTTTTGTCAAATTTTCCTACATTTCTCACCCCAGCTGCCCCATTATTGCCTGCTTTGACCTTTTTATTGAGGAATCAACCGGACAACAGAACAAGACTTCTCAAGAAGGTACTTTCTTCGTCTTCTAAGGAGTCCTTCCAGGAGATGGAAGACTGGCTTTTGGCCAAAAGGAAGCAGGGCAAAGTGTCTTTCGCTTTTCCTCCTTCTTGTTTAATCCTCAGGAGTTACTTATCCTACGTGACGGCAAAGCTGCTCCTTTGGGAGTTGCTGCCTCATCCCAAGGGGACAGGAAAATACAGCCTGACGCTTATGTGTTTCTGATCACCCTGGAGATCAAATTGGACCTGCAGTGGTGGCTGTCAGAAGGGAAGTCCCTTCAATCTCTGAGCCCCGACCTAGAATTTTACTCCGATGCCTCAGACTTAGGCTGGGGAGCCCTACTGGGGAATCAGGAAGTATCCAGTATATGGATCCTGCATCAGCAAAGCCTACATATAAATGTGAGAGAAGTGAAAGCGTTCAGCTAGGCCCTCAGAGTTTTTCGTCCATGGTCTGCAACTAGACAGTTGTGGTACATGCGGCCAATACCATGGCCTTAACATATATCCGCAAACAAGGTGGCACCCATTCCTTTTCTCTCTGCCAGGCAGCAAGAGAGCTGCTACTGTAGGCAGAAAAAAAATTGACCCTGATCACCCAATCTATCCAGGGGAAGTTGAATGTGTTGGTGGACAAGCTGAGCCATCAGAAGCAGTCCTTCCTACCTAGTGGACCCTGGACCCCCTGGTTTGTCTAGATCTTTGGAAACTGTGGGGCAAGCCAATGGTAGACTTGTTTGCCACCTCCAAGAAGCATTGCTTTCATCTATTTTGCTCTTCAGCCCCAGATCCTCTGCCATGGGCAACAGACTCCATGCTGCAAGATTGGTCCAACCTGAACTTATACTCCTTCCCACCCTTCAGTGTGATCAGGGAGGTGTTAAGCAAGTTTCAGACACACTTCAACACAACTATGACCCTCATAACCCCGTTTTGGCCCCAGCGGGAGTGGTTGCTAGACCTTCTTCGGCTATTGGTAGATTATCCAAGATTTCTTCCCCAAAAACTGCCTTTACTCAAACAACCCCACTTCAGAAAGCACCACCAAGGGTTGTCCACTCTTGTTCTAACAGGCATCAGACTGTCCGTAAGCTTGTCAGAGAGGAATATTTTTCAATGGGAGCTGCAGAGGCTATTGCACGATGCAGACGAAAATCTTCTAGCCTCGTCTACCAGGCCAAGTGGTCAGCCTTCCGTCGGTGGTGCCACAACCACAATGTCTCATCTTCTGAGACCTCTTTGACACAGATTGCAGGTTTCTTCCTTTACCTGAGGAACTCCAGGAATTTGTCTAACTCCACCATTAAAGGGTATCGACAAACTCAGATATTAACGACCCGCTAAGTCCTTCGATACGACAAGACAGAGGAGGGACAATATTATATATACAGTAATATAATTATATTATATTATATATAATATAATATAATTAGCCTGTCCCTTAGGAGTTGATGTTTTGGAGTAGAATGTGTCCATGTATCCCACCTCCATTCAATGTGGGATTCAGCTATGTAATTACTTGGTAGGTTGCTTATATGAAAATGGCATTTTCATAATAAAATTAAGTTTCATATAAACTTACCAAGTAATTACAGAATCATAGCCTGCCCTCCTCCCCTTTTATGGACATGAGGGCACAAACAAATTTGGCTTACCTGCCAGGTTGTTTCCCGTGTTCCCCGATAGTGGGCGGGGCATGTCACCTACAAAAAACGGACGCGATGCCTCGAATTTTTACAAAAAAATTGCCGCACAAGTTAGAAACGTTAGCTGTGTAATTACTTGGTAAGCCTATATGAAACTTAATTTTATTATGAAAAATGTAATTTTCATTGTGGGTTCTTTCAAATGAAAGGAATGTCTTGTATGAATTGGTATATTTCCCAGGCAGCTATATGACCAAAGTAATGAGGAATATGTATGCAGTCTTTTATATAGTATAGTAAAGTATTTTTTATTAATTGTATATTACTTGAAGCACTGTAGAAGTGCATAAAATAATATAGAAAGTTTGTACAATTTTTTTTCATAATGAAAGGAATCCCTCTTTATTTCTAGTAGTTTGAAGTTTTAGATACTCTTTATGGTGAAGTTGGAAATAAATTTACCCTTTTAATATTGCTTTTCCCCTCAGGCCTTCCTAGTGCATCCAGACAAGAACAAACAACCTGGAGCTGAAGAGGCCTTTAAGATTGTAGCTCATGCGTTTGAAATTATAGGCGAGCCTGTAAGTTCCTTACTTAACTTATCTTTATATTTGTATTTACATAAAACAGTCTGATTTACATTTCTTAGTTTAATTACATCTTAAGAGATGATTATGATATTTACAAATTTCTGCTCTTATTACAGGAAAAAAGGCGAGAATACGACGCTCGGTTAGCTGAAGAAGTGCAGTTAGAAGGAGCTTGGGGTGAACTGGCGTCACTTCTTACCCGATTACAAGAAAAATTGGACGAGGCAGCCAATACAATACGGTGTACTAACTGTAATAAGAGACATCGTAGAACTAAACTTCCAAGGCCTATCTATGCAGCCAGGCATTGTACAGAATGTCAAATTCATCATGCAGCTCGAGAGGTATGGGAAAATTTGTGCTAGGTACTTATGTGAACAATGAGCCTTGATAATTGTATATACTGTATATATAGAGTAAACCCCCATATTTGCAGTCTCACGATTTGCGGACTCACCCATTCGCGGATTTCTCCATGGAACATAAATACATATTTGTGGAAAATTTGCCCATTCACAGTATTTTTCACTGAGAAATATTCACTATTTACTGTATTTTCATCTCATTTTCATGACTAAATGAACTTTTTATAATAAAACTATTAAAATACTCAGGTAGTGCTCGAGTTACGATAATTCGCCTTACAATAATTCGATTTTGCAATGGGGTAAGCAATTGATACCGATACACCAATATTTATAAAATATTTTTAAATTTCGCATGGGCGCAGGCAGCAGCGTACACTCAGGCAGCGAGAGAGAGACCAACTTCTTTTCCTCCAACTTTTTATCCCATCTTCTAGTTAAAAAGTAAAAGAGAATGATAAAAGTACTGTTAGTAACATTATACTCTTGCGTAAATGCATACAGCCATAAACAACTGACCGAGAAACTTGTTTTGCTTATCACTGAATCGTATAATAACAGCTGTTTTGTTTGTATTTCAACCATCGTACGGTAATGCACAGTTACCATAGTTATAGTACAAGTGAAGTTAAGTAGAATAGGACTGATACATTTTCACATCATACCCTTATTTGGTATGGATAAAAGATCAGCAGGGAATTATACTGCTAAATTTAAGCTGCAAGTTGTAGCTGAAGCTGAGAAAACAATGTTCAAGCTGCTAATGACTATAAATTATCGTGCATCAGCAACATGGATGAAACTCGACCGTAATTAAAATTGGAGAGAAAGTATTTTAATCAAAACTACTGGGCATGAAAGAACACATTACTGCTATTTTTACTCCGATAAACAGTAAATACATAAAGCTCTTATTATGATGAAATCACGTGAAAATAGTGAACGGAAGCTTGATTTTTTTTTTTTTTTTTTTTTTTTTTTTTTTTTACATAAAACAAAAGCCCCCAAACGGCCTACGTCATCTACTAATGAAAAAATAGCTAAGTTAATTTTACAACGAGACGTATTTAAGTTATATTTCGACTTACAAACACTTCATTTAACGAAAAATAACCTTGCCCCGTTAAAATAAAGTATCTAGAGATTCATTTACGCTAACTAGAAGCAAGAAAAGGGTGCTGAACTGAGTTAAATAAAGCAAAATAAACTTAACTCGTAATCGATTTCCAAACCAAAACATTGATTGCTATGATTGCAATTTATAATAGAAAAGCAATATAAGAATATATATACAATGTTATTGGATGCAGTGATTTAAGGCATAACATTTTAAAAGATCCATGGAAAAGATGCATATTCATTATGTTGATGTTTGTATAATACGATATGTGAATATAGAGTACAGTATAATGTAGGGTAGGCTACTGTATATGTATACTAGCCTATGTACCATAGTGTAGGCTAAGCTAATTCTTGTTATTCAGTTTCTCTTTGTATTGAATTATCATAAGTCACTCTGCATGAACCTCCAGAATTAGTTGATATTAATAATTACTATACCTTGTAAGTATAGAGTATACTATATAGTGTAGGGTAGGCTACCATACGATACATAATACCGAATAACCCAGTGTAGGCTAGGCTATATTCGAGATACGTTTTTTCCAACAAACGATTTTTTTTTTTTTTTTTTTTTGTAGGATAATACCTTTGTTAGCATTTTTATTTTTTTTGTGTTTGAACTATCAAAATAGGCAGTTCTAAGTATTCGCGGATTTTAGCTATTCATGGGGGGTTGTGCGTACGCATCCCCCGCTAATACAGGGGTTTACTGTAGTGACATACTTATGTAAGGGTTAGGTTCCTAAACCTCTTATTTAAGTTGAAACTTTATTTAAGTAAAAGAACCCTCAATTCAAAACCTCTTATAAATACCCTAAACACTGTTCAGTATTATGAAAAAACACCGCAAAGGAAATATAGTAGCAGATGCTATGTGTAACTTTCATAATGATATATGCTTGTGCAGTATGTAAATAAAAGGCAAGTTACGCTCACCAAGTGTAATTTAGCCAGTCCTAGACTGTTTAGAATTGTAGATAAGTAATGATAAACTTGGCATAACAATTGCATCATCAAAACTTGAAGCACAACCGTTAATTCTTCAGTGCAGCGCCTAATATTTTGTAACTATTATTACTGTTGTTGAAAATTGTTTTCTTTACTTATTGGTACACTTCAAATGTGCTGTATAGTAAAAATCTAGCATTACTAAGTTCGCAACTGTACTGTAAAACAGAGTTGTTGAAAACTTAGAGCACATGAGCTTTTTCTTTTATTTTCTAAATTCCCATAACTTGCCAGTTTTTAAATAAAAAAGTGTTTACAAATACTAAGAGCAAAATAAGGCAATATATGTAAAAATCAGATGCTTACAAAATGGAATATTATAGTTAAATCAGCTACACAGTAGAACAAAATTGGAGAAATACAGTGTCTGGACATTGGTAAATGTCCCACACTACAATTAGTCCCAATCCATCAACTTTGTCCACTGAATATATGTAGCATTATTTGGGATGAATCTTACCTACTGTTAAAGATAGCTTATATTGTTGTGCTGATAGGCGAGTCATCATTCAAACAAAAGAAGGAGGTCGAATTGCTGACCCAGATGACTGTCTAGTACACCTGTTTTCCACAAGGTGTATTTCGAACATTTTACTTCTTGTCAGAATCCTCCTTACCACTACTGTGCTCATGCGCTTGTATGCAATATATGTACGTTAAAAAAAATTGTAAAATTAAACTCTATAATTCATTGTTGTAGATAATAAACATCAAATATAAGTACTCACTAACTACAGTATATTAGTAGATATAAGAACATATGTACAGACAAACAGGCCTAGCTAGAGTCCCAGCTTACATAGTACAATCAGCTGATGTGGGGTAGGCCAAGGATGATGAAGATTTCTTAGGTCCAGGCCTAATAATTGAATTGATGATGTACCAAGTATATCTGTGCTGTTTCTCTTTTGAAATTCCCATATATAATTTAATATTCAATACTTATTTTGGCAAAAAAAAAAAAAAAAAAAAAAATCAAGCATTTATCTTTTACATTTCTTTCATGCAAATGTCATATTTTCAGAATCCCTATCATTTTTAGTATATCCAATTAGTAAATTTCTTAGAAATTGCAATATTTATTAGTATACTCATTAACAACAAACACTTAGACCATCCCTATGAGAGCTGATAAGGTTAACTCAGTGGTCTTGGGTCAGGATAAACTATGTATATGTATTGTCATATGAATAAGAATACATGATTTAGCCATCTCAGCATCCCACAAGTTTGTTTTTTATGTACCTAAGCTTATAGTTCACCATATAAACTCACAGGAAGAGTATTGGTTTATTGGCCAATGCTAGGGCATGTTCAGAATAATTAACAGTATACATGTTACCATTGCTGATGTATAATAACTAAAGTTGTGATACAAATATGATTTAGATTATGATTCCAGGAGCACAGTTTTTACCCAATTCAATGTCATGTATTGATATTTTTATTTTAGCCGTGCTTTTTTTTTTTTTTCATAGGCTATCACGGCACTACTGTGCTTGAGGTTGCAGTCAGATTTCTGGTATATATACCAATACCGAAATTTGTATCATGACAGTAATTGAGTGATTTTGTTCTTCTCAGGGTGATATCTGGGCTGAAAGCACACTACTTGGGTTACGGTGGAGATACTATGCTTGTATGGAAGGAGCCGTGTATGACATAAGTGAGTGGGCAGCGTGCCAGAGTGAAAATTTGAAACATCTCCAAGCAAACACCCACAGTGTTCAATATCGAATTGTTTCTGGAAAGAAGAACCCGCCTTCTAAAAACAATACTCCTGAGTTCCCAAGGTAAGACTGAAATTTTTTTTGGATGAAACATTCTGAAATTAATATTACTTTAATAATAAAATATGTGCACTGTTGTATGTCGAGCTCCAAATTATCCCTTGATTTTTATATGAAGTAAAAAATATTATGACGCATCATCTACGATGTTCAGTTGCAGAGCAATATCCCAGTGAAAGACCTGAATGTGTGTCATAGCGATTTCACAGACAGCGCTCCCTTATAAGGGTTTTGTTTAAAAACAATGGAAAATGAAGGGTAGATACTCTATTACTACTGTAGACTTACACTGATCCAGAAAAAGAGAGGGAGTGAGAGTTTTTTCAAGCCAGGCAGACATACATCTATGATGTGTTTTGAATATTGTAATGATGAGTGTAAATTTTTATTTACCATTCACATAAATGATAATATTGTTATAAAATAACTAATAGTTTTAAAGTTGAAGTTACATGGAGAGAGAAAGATAAGATGCTGTACTCTTAGTGGTGTGGTGTTATTTTAATGTATTAATGTTTGTTATGTATTCCAGTAATATATAAATATAACCTTAATATTAATAAAGTTTCTCAAACAAACTTACAGTAGAAAGCATTGAGTTGTATGACCATAGTCCTTGTGCAAGGGTTTATACTTGACCCCATTGCTGTTGGTGACGCTATACTAGGTGTAGGTGATACCCCAGGTTGTTTTGTGATAATTTTCTAAAGGTTCAAATTCCATCTTATTCACTGGTAAGTATAGTAATATAGGCCAGATAACTTCACCTTTATAAGTATGTTCTAAATTTGCCAAATACAAAAATATTGAAAAGGGTATATAGTAATCCCTCATTTCTGAACAACCTCCAGATTAACCACAAAAGATGAACAACAGCACACAGTCTAAGTGTACTTTTACCACATTACCCAAGATTGCCTTGTTGTTTACATTTGTGATGCAAAGTTTCTATGTACATGTAGTAAAATAGAAAATTAGCATACCATACTAATTTTATGCTCTCTCTCTCTCTCTCTCTCTCTCTCTCTCTCTCTCTCTCTCTCTCTCTCTCTCTCTCTCTCTCTCTCTCTCTCTCTCTCTCTCTCTCTCTGGGTTATTTTTATAGTAACCATATTTCACTAGGAATGTAAACTTACCAAAGCATTGTAAAATAATGTTGCTTAATGCAAGAAAAATAGGGAGTAAACAGATATATGATTGCTCACAAAAGTTCAATTTACATGTAATTAACAATGAACTGAGAATATTTTCATGTAAATTTATTTTCAGTATGATACTATATTAATGACATACATAGGCAGCCATTAATGCTGTAGTAAAAATAATTTATTTCAAATACAGTTTGGAAAAGTTATTAACCATTACCTACTTTAGGATAGGTAATTGCTTATTTGTGTTAAGATTTTATATCATATATTTTTCTTTCTATCACTATAGCATAATATTTAATAAATTCATAATTGTGCATATATTAGTAAAATACACTATTATATACCATACTTATGTAATATTTAATCATTAGCAATGCCTATGTTGCTAAATAAAAATTTGTCATTATAGCCATACCTAAATGGAATCCTACAGTTGCATTTATTGGTATCAATTGACCAATTGTGCCGGATTTTATTGTTTTTCTTCAATACCTAGTTATTGAACAGTTGCATTTATTGGTGTCAATTGACCAATTGTGCCAGATTTTATTATATTTCTTCAATACCTAGTTATTGAACATCCAGAAGTCTTTTTTCGAGAGAGAGTGTATCTGAAACATTGTTAAACTTGCATCGAGAGGTATCAAAATCAATTTCATTTCTACCTCCACAGAAAGAGGAGCAGTTGTTTAGTAATGAAGCATTACCATTGCTACATTACTCTGCAAGCAAAGCATAGTCGCTTTTTGTATTATATTTTTTTATTAAAAAACTGTAATTTTGAGCATTTTTGTGTCTGGCAGTTGCTGATTATATATGATTATATACATTAAAATATATACAGTATGTCCCCTGTAATCGCAGGGTTAGGGACCACAACCACCCGCTTTAAGCAAAAATCCACGTTAAGTTGGTATCCCCCTCTAAAAATGCTTATAACTGCCTGTTTAATAGTTCACTGCCTACGTTAATAGGTCAGACACAAAAATACATTAAACTGTCATCCTAAAACCCTTCAATATAATTTCAGAGTCACCTTACAACATTACCCTTAAAATCATATGGCTTACAGCTACATGTGAATACTGTTCAGGCAGAGCCATTTTCTCTTGCACAGTATTGAAGCTGTCCTTTTTTCAGATAGGGGAAACATTGGGAATTCACAAGTAGAGTTAAATACTGTACTTACCATATATACTTGTGTAACGCACGATCTCGCGTATCATGCACACCCCAAATTTTCACCCTTAAAAAATTATTTTATCTCATCTCATGTATCATGCAAGTTCCTTTTTTGAGAGACCAAATTACAATAGATTAACCTCTTTTCCCCCATCTCTTTATGTATCCCATCTTCTAGTTAAATAAGTTTAAAAAAGTAAAAGAGAAAGATAAAAGTATAGTTAGTAAACTTATACTCGCTGCGTAAACGAGTACAGTCAATAAAACCGAACGAGAAACGGCTGTTTTGCTATGAACAACTGAATCGGATAACAACAGCTGTTTTGCTTGCATTTCAACCATCGTACGATAGTAAAAAATTACCGTAGTTATGTTACAAATGACATTAAGTAGAATAGGACTCATATATTTTTACATTACAGTATATCCTTAATCACTATGGAGAAAAGATCACCAAGGAAATATACTGCTAAATTTAAGCTGCAAGTTATAGCTGAAGCTGAGAAAACAATGTCCAATCTGTTAATTATCGTGCATTGGCAACTTGGATGACACTCCCATAAACTTCTATGTGTTTCACCATAAAATTGGAGAGAAAAGTATTTTACTCAAGACTACTGGGCAGGAAAGAACACATTTTACTGTTGTTTTCACACCGATAAAAGATAAATATGTAAAGCTCATGTTATGGTGAAATCGAGTGAAAATGGCAAATGGAATCTGTTGATTTTTTTTTTTTTTTTTTTACACAAAAAGCATGTCCCCAACGCCATTTATTAAAAAACTAAATTTAGTTCACAGCCAGATGTATTTGTCATATTTCGAATGAAAAAACATTGTATAATGAAAAATAACCGTGTCCCATATAAATAGAGTATCTAGAGATTCATTTACGCTAACTAGAAGCAAGAAAATCGCTCTGAATTAAGTTAAATATGTCAAATAAACTTACCGTGTAATCGTCCTCAGCTAATTTCCAAACCAAAATACTGATTGCTATGTTTGTATTTTATAATACAATAGTAATATGAGAATACATAGTGTTATTGGAGACAGTGAAGTAAAGCATAACTATCTAAAAGATCCATGGAAAAGACACGTATTTGTTGTTTGTATTTTATAATACGATACTAAAATGTGAATATTACATAAGCTAATTTTATGTCTCGTGTATGATGCGACCCCCTTAAAATTAGCTTCAAAATTAGGTCTTCAAAAGTAGCATGGTACTCTTGTATATATGGTAAATATTTAAATATGCATTGAAAAAAATAAATGCAATCAACAATGCTAAAACATCAATGAAATGTTATTTCACTCAATTCTACTGTATTGTTATATTGATGTTATTGTAATATGTACAAAAGAAAACTATCATTCCAACATCTGTAATGTTTACTTTCTCAGAATAAGCTGATTGAGCGTATTACCAAAAGTTTTCTAATTTAGTAATAAATGTTTCTTACTTTTTTGCTAGTAATATTTGAATTGTGCAATGACTATAGTTCAACAGTTTTAATAAGAGTACAGGCAGTCCCCGGTTTACGACGGGGGTTCCGTTTTTACGCCGCGTCGTAAACCGAAAAATCGTCGAAAATCGTAAAAAATCATAAGAAAACCTTACTTTTAATGCTTTGGGTGCATTGAAAACGATGTAAACTGCATTTTTATTGAGTTTTTCATCAAAAAAACCTTCAAATTATGATTATTCTGCCGTTTTGGAGCCATATTTCTTCCGTCGGATCGGCATACGACGCGTCGTAACCCCGGAACATGCGTCGTAAACCGGGAAATAATTTCTGATGAATATATTTGAAAAGCGTTGTAACCTCGGAACGTCGTAAGCCGGACCCGTCGTAAACCGGGAACTGCCTGTAATAGGTGATTGTGTCTTATGGTGAAATGAACTATGATCATCTGTCGAGGTGATTATCTGTCAAATGATGAATTGTCCTAGTGACAAAAAGACCAGTGGTTAAGTGACGAGTGGTTAATTGTCGGCTGATTAAATGATTGGTGGTGAAAAGTCGTGACACCAAGAAACGATATACAGCATTTGCTGTTTTCTTTGGTTGTCCTATAGTGTCTTGTATCTTAATATTCATGTGAATGTAATCATTGCCTGCATTTTATATTGTTACTTCTACTACGTAAGTTTTTACATATAATGGGAGGGAGTGAGTAATTCCATTCTCCCTTTCTGTCAGAGATGAGCACTATGTTTATTATTAAACCAGCACTGAACTTTTTTCTGGTGTCATATTGAACATGTGAGATGCATGTTCTTATTGTGTTCAGTGCTAGATTGTGGTTTTGCAAGTCTTTCATTTTGATGCTTTTTGATGGATATTTTTCTAATCTCAAGCGAGGTTGTGAACTTAGTATTTGCTCAGCAATAGTAAGATATTAGTTGCAAGACCAAGAAGGCACTTTGCTAGACTCTAGCTTAGATTTCCAAAGTGATTTGTTCCTCTATGGAATGTGGAGGTAAGGGCAAAGAAGTTGGTTAGCAAGTAGGAAGAGACTGAAGGGAATAGGTGAAGATTGAATTATAAAAAACAGTGAAGTTGGGGTTGAAGGGATGTTGCAAAGAACTTTAATACTGTCTAGAGTGTGCCACACGAGACACTATGTAAGCAAAACCAACCAACCCCCACATCCTGAAGAGGTGTAATAGATAGATATGAAAGACTGGCGCATGGTAGCTGAGGAGTTCATGGTAGACCATCATGAAAATAAGTACAATATGTACGTAATGATGGACTTGGAACTTGACTTCATCTTGTCATTGAATTTTACAGAAGTTTGAACTAATGATATTAATGAATGCCCTCATATAACCCAAGCTCTTCATGTAAAGAGTGCAGTATTGTTCTCATTTATGAACTGATGTTACATTAATCCAGAAGGAGGAGATCATCATAATTGCAGAAGAGTAGGAACCTTAACTCCTTGACTTGGTCAAACAGTATAAATAAGGTTGGTTCAAAGAAAATAAATGTTGTACATTATCTGTTCTTTTTATTTCAGTGATCCAGATCTGGAGGAATTCTTCAATAACCTATGTAAAGAAAAGTTTGGTAAGAGTTATGCATCGGGAAACAACCAGGCAGGAAACCAGCAGATGCCAGATATGCGTAAAAGGAAGGGCAAGAAGAAGAAGTAGATCTCCTGCATGACATCTTCCAACTGCATATTTTGAATTAGGTACATCCATTATAAAAGGTTAAGAACTATCCACAGTAAAAGCTTATGGTGGCTATTTTGGTTCTGTACTTTGAAGCTGCGGTGTAAAGAAATATGAGCTTGCTTCCTCGACGCACCAGGATTGACTACCGTAGAGGATCCCAGTATATTTCACTATGCAGACCTATTTGCAAGCAGTGCTTTTTTATTTTCCTAGTTGTATTAAAAAAATAAAGAAAAAGTTAAGTTTTATTTTTTTCTTTGATATTGGTTTTCCATGTTGTAAAAGATTTTATAACATTTAACATCAAAGATACAATGTAAAATTTGTTTCAAACCAATCGGTTTACCTTGATTTTAAAATTGCAAGTTGTCAGTTTTAATTTTTTTTTTTTGTACCATGTACTACTGATTGTGGTATTGTTAATTTAGGTGTCAATAGCCATATCTTTTAAATAGCCAAATTATATTATTTGGTGTTTATCCTGAGAAAGTTAGGGCTTTGCAAAATGAATGTAAAATACAAATAAAGGTATTTTAGGCATAAAATGTCCTCTTTAATAGTTCTGTTAAAAGAACTTTTATCATTATTTTGACATAATCAGTTAAAGATTGCATTGCCAGATTTGATAAGAAAATAAAAAGCGTATATATAAATAAATGAATAAATATATTATATATATAAATATGATACTGTACTGTAAACTTCCTTAGGTGGAATTGTAAATTTTGCCTAATTTGGGGGAGGCCTTTGATGATGTGATTTCATAGATTTTATCTAAGTTTTGAGTAGTTTCAAATACATTCACACCTCTATCCAGGAACGACTACCATTGTGTAGTTACACCTTTTTTCTCACATGTGATGGGCAACTGCTGATTATTTTTCTGTTAATATAGAAGCTGTAACTATTGGAGCATGTCATTTTATTACCCTTGCATTATAAATGTAACATCGCCTCCCCTCTGACTCCTATTCCCTTGTAGGATGGTGCCATCAGAAGGCATTTCCCAGGATCTGACTCGTAACTCAGCCGTATGTAGACAAATTTGCTAGGGCTTTTATGCCCCTTTTACTACTACATTCTATCCCAACCTTGTCCGGTAAAAGGAACCTAGCATGCCGCTGAAAATGATTTGGATTACTCTTAGAAACATGATTCCACAACTTGAGAATTCAAGCAGTGATGTGAAGGACTAATGTTGAATTTTGCTCTCGGTGCTGAACCCAGTCTCAATAAACTGATGTTACATATAGCATAGCTATATGCAAGGTATAGCATTGTTCCTCCTTGGTAGGACCCCACTGCAGAACAAATCCATCCTGGATGAAATTACCCATATTGTACTCTATGTAAAATAGTAATTCAGTCAAGTGTCACCATGTAACATAAGGCCACAATTGTGGATGCTCCCAAAGAAGCAACTGAAATCAAGTGTAGCCAACTAGATTCAACTCCCATGAGTTAGGACTGCAGGAAGCAGATAAGTGGTCAACAGTCAGGGAGATGTGAAATACCATTTTAAAAAGACGAACTACATTTCAAATTTTCATGATGGAGTACTGTAAAAAGCCTGGCTCTGAAAAATAATTTGTTCTGATGGGAATACGAACCTACACTTTCATTTGTGGAGCACTCGCCACCATGAAGTGCTGCTGCTTTCTGCTGACTTGAAAAACAAATGCCCATTGGATATATTAACCTTTGACCTGAGATGTGGGTATGGTGTCCGTTTTGCTTACAGCTGGTCATTTTTCTGTTGGCCCTTGGTCTAGCATAGTTGAGATTTGTTTTTGTGTGTCACATGTTCATGCCCTTGCTTATTTTTCGCTGCAGATTCTTGCCCTTCCGTGCCGTTTTCTCCTCTCGTAGCTGTATATTGTTACAATATTGCAGTGTATCTTATTCTTTTTTTTTAGTGACCCTATCGCTTGAGCAACGTCCTTTGTCTGATCTTGTGTGATCGACGTGGCCTGTCACTTTTTTGTGTGTGCTTATGGCTATGGTGGATGATGTGAAACCTGATTATCGTCGTTGCATGGGCTAGGGCAATCCCTGTAGTAAGTTTATGTTTCCGATTGCTGTAGATCCATGCTCTGTTTGTGTTTTGGTAGATATCCTGAATGACTTTTATAAGATCCGTCTAATGAACATACATCCTCAACCTTCGACTTACGGCGTGCCGCTGGTTCTCCATTTGGACTCTTCCAATCGAAAATAAAGAAATTGGAATAACATTAAAAAAATCTGATGTAACAAAATAAAAGAAAAAATCAGCCAGGATCCAACCTTGACCCATTTTGATTCTGTCGGTAGCAAGAATCAGTCAAGATATACTGGAAAGTGAAATGACAAACCATCACTAAAGCATGAAAACTACCCGATATGTAAACATTCAGCAACTGAAATGACTAAGACATATGATAAAAACATGGTTGATCGAAGCGACTGCCAAAAATCGAACAGAATTATCTTTCAATATATACAGATAACTCAAAAGCTGAAAGTAACGAAACTTTATATTATGAGTAGTGTACGAGGAACAATCATATTACCCAAAATAATGAAGATAAAAAATCTGAGAAAAAATCATTAGACTAACGATGCAATACCGTTCAAGATTGTGAAATTATCTTATTACAAACAGAAAACATATATAAACCTCTTTAAAAGTAGCAAAACTGAAATTCAAGGACAAGATCCTCATTTGAAAACCAAAGTTGTGGGTCAAAATAAAGAAGTAAGAACAGTGCCGACAGAAGCAGCAACAGGAACCTTAATTAATATTTTCGTAAAAAAAAAGATAAAAACTACATATGAATCATTTTCACTAAATGTCGAAACGCCAGATGAATGTTACTACCGAAAACCAATACGCAGAACTTACGCCCACTCAAACTGAAATTTGTTCGCTGAAGAGTGTCGTAATGCTATTACTATTTCTACCTTCAAGTAATTTAAACAATTAATGATTGTTAGAGATAATGGTAAAAGCACGACTCGTATGGCACGTCCGTAAAAATGAAATATTGGCACCTCGTCAGTCTGGATCACGCTAGGTCTACTACCCCGCAGGGGGCTAGTGCCGTCAGTGCACCTCGTGGGATGCACTGTAGGTATTACTTAAGGTTCTTTACCGCGTGCCTTCGGCCCCTAGCTGCAACCCCTTTCGTTTCTTTTACTGTATTTCCTTTCATATTCTCTTCCATCTCACTTTCCACCCTCTCCTAACACATGATTCATAGTGCAACCAGAGTAACTGCGGGCGACGGAGGCGCGTCTACCGGCGGGCGCGTAATTGGAGTTGGAAGATGTCAACATGTTAGGGACACAGTTCTGCGCTGCAGTTAATGGGGTATGAGGCTCAACTCCAGTAAAGCGAAAACACTTTTGATTAGCAGATCTCGTGCAGATTTTCCACTCCATCCTCCCCTTCAGGTGGATAGGATTTCGCTAAATGAGTCTGAAGCTTTAACTATTCTAAGTATAACTTTTGACCCACATCTCACTTTTGGGAAACAAGAAAGCTTCGGCGAATGCCGCACGAAAGTTAAGTATTGTTCGTGAGGCCTCATCATAACAGTGATAAAATCAGTGCAACCTGTTTTAGGTCATTTGTGCTTCCTTTACTAGAATACTGTTCTCCAGTGTGGATGTCTGCTGCCGCTTTCCTAATGTTAGCACTTATGACTCGGACCATCGACGGATGGTCTCTTGTTTGTCACTTTTTCATAACTTGCATTTAATAGGGATCTTTCACATTCACAATTAATCCCTGATCCCCTTTTCCTGCTGAAAGCTACCAGATTTCCTGAACAACAGCACCAATATGCAGTAAATGTGCCTCGCTGTCGAACTTCTCAGTTCCAGAGGTCCTTTATTCCTCACACCGCTGGACTACGGAACAGTCTCCCTGAGGATGTCGTGCAATTGGAACTTCAGAAGTTCAAGTGAAAATATTATGCATTACTACCCTAATGCTATTCTCCTTGCATTTTAATACATTTTTACTCATTTATTAATTTATTCTTTTCTTTTTGATAGGTGAGATGTCTTCTTTCTGTATTTCCCATTGCCTTCTCTTGCTCCATTATACAATGGTCATTGTGGGCTTGTTCTATATGAATAGGGTTCATCTGCTGAATAATAATAATAATAATAATAATAATAATAATAATAATAATAATAATAATAATAATAACAGCGTGAAAGCATAAGGCGCGCCGAAGATATCAATAATGCCGCATCTCTCTCTCTCTCTCTCTTTATAAGTAAGTTATAAGTATATATATATATTATTTATATATATATATATATATATATATATATATACACACATATATATATATATATATATATACAGTATGTGTGTGTGTAATGAAATACTGTTTGTCACCTCTCCCTTTTCTCACTCATGTTAATGGTAAATATATTGTTTGTTGATAAATGACTTAATGTTTGTTTTATTCTTCACCCACTTGATGTTTTTCTTCCCCATTATTATTCTTTTACACACACACATATATATATATATATATATGTGTGGTGTGTGTACAATATGTATATATACATAATATGGAAGAAACAAAGTTAATCCAATTTCATCATGGCCTCTCTGCGACTTTGAAGGGAGGATGTAGACAAATCTCTAGGTCTGAGACGCAATTTCTCTTGCTTTTTACATTGTGAGGTGCTGTATGATATTCTTTGCGTGTGCCTATATCTGTGTTTGAATCTCCACTGCTGATGATTTAACTCTATCATTTTACTTTTATGTTTTATCTATTTTTACTTCAGGCAAAGCTGGTAAATCCTTTTTCACGTTCAGCGGTGTTAAAACTGATGACTTGACCATGCTCTGTGTGTAATAATAATAATAATAATAATAATAATCCTTTCACTACGTCATGGATACAGGTACAATTTGATCTTTATAAATGATCACGTACTTCTACAGCTTTCTTTGTTGTCACCCCCAAAATGGTTAACTCATGCATTTATAAGGAAAGAAGATTTTCTTGTTCTCGTGAACCTTCATATGATTCTTGCGATTACACTGTAAAGGTACGAGAGTACGGTCGACGCTATACTGGTGTGCATACGCCTTTTCCTCGTATTTCTTTTGATGCCTTAGCATTTGACGACTTGGCAACTTTCCTCATGATGCATTTGAAAGCGGATCTATGAAAAGGATCTGAGATACCGGTGAACCAGTCCAGTCATATCAAGCTCGCATATAACTATTCAAGCTACTATGTCTGTTAATGCCAAAACAGAATCGTTTCATATTTTAGAATTTTATGAACGTTTTAAAGTAATGCATATTCTAAAAAAAGAAACGCTTCTATATGTATATTTCCAATGACTGAAAGACTACTCGAGATTTACTATAGTAATTACCACTATGATTTATTACTTATCATTTCCCACATATCATGCGTGTTCTACAGTATTCCAGATTAATTTCATCGTCTCTTATCAAGGGATTCAATTTGAAAAAAAGTGTAGCTATTTATTTCAACTAACATCTTAATTTTAGAAGTTAAGTGTCAAGGCTTCCTGATCACAGTCTGTAAATGCTATTATAGCTTAAGATACCTCTAGTTGTACGTCAGTTCTTATATTATGCATAAGCTTTCTGTTCTTATCCCGTTTCATCACTTTGCTGCGAACCCGAGCTGATGATATACGCATCTTGAGTGGGAGCATCGTTCATCTGGCAAGACTCATCGCCCGCTTCCTGACGCCGATTCGACGCTGCAGCCGTGGAGTCAAATCACAAATATTTTAGTTTTAGGTGTAAGTGACAACTCCTTCGTGTGATCTGTTCAGGCACTGGTGACCCGATATGTCAGCGGCATTGTATGGTTAGCGAGTACAACAGTTCAAGTCGGTTGTGTGATGCGAGAGAGAGAGAAATAAGTAGGGAGAAACTAAGTGTCTGCAGTGTTTCTTGGTTCTACCCTAATGGCGGTTAAGCTTCCCACCATGTTATTGTTTATGATGCTTTGTATGTGGACGGGAAGAGTGTTATGGGTTTGTTTGAACTGCTCGTTTCTTATTGTGCGAACACAAACGGCATCGTGGTTCGGTATCTGATGTACTCCCTACATGTCAACTTGTGGATGGGACAAAAGCTTCTCTTGTTAAAGGGGCGTTGGGTCTTGATGCGTCAATAAAGGCCTTCTTTTATGTTCCCCGTAGGTTTTGATGCCCGGGTTCTATCCACTCGCAATATTTGCGTTCGTGCGTACATTTCGTCATCATAGAGATCAGTGTTTTATTCTTGGTAGTTTCCCTCGTTTGGTTCGTTGACGTAAGCCGAGTACCCAGTCCGTGCCTGCTTTATTTAGACATGTCCTGGGCCTGTCCCTCGCTTGTCGTTTGTGACGGTCTGTGACAAAGTTGCCCCAGGAGAAACTGTCATGAGAAAATGGAAGCTTTTCTAAGTCATTTCACGCGGAGATAGGACCTAGGCTAGCCTGTACAAAAACATTGCCACTTCTCCACTTGCTTAGAGCATCTCGGGTCAAGGAGGGTTATTTCATCGGCTTAGCTGCTTCTGCCATTAAGCAGGCAAATCTCTTTTCGGTAATTCTAAGTATTAGCTTCGCGCCTGTTTTTACCTTGGAAACTGGTTTTTTCTACACTTCAGGACTTCTGAAACTGGCGGTGCATTTGTTTGTTGTCAGCCAAATGGAATGCCCCTTCGCCGTGTATAGTACTGGCCCCAGGGGCGGCGGTACCCATACGTTAACAAGTTATTGCACTTGCTGGATGGGATATGAACCGTTCCAAACAGACGTATATACCCGTTTTCTCTTGTGAAGATTGCTTATGGAACCAATGCTTATGGAAACCCCTTGTTGGATAGACTTCAGGGGTTAATTACAGGTTAATTACATTCATGCGACAAAAATTGAATGTAAATCCATAGTTAGCAACCAAAAAACTGTAGAAAAAGTCAAAGTTAGAAGGAAATCGCTGCCGCAGAGCTACTACTTAGATCTACCCCTTTATATCATAGTGTGTCAAAGCACCTCAGTCCCATCATATTTAGTCCTAAACAGATAACCCTACAGGTTAGGGGTCCAAATTCACTGTATTATGCAAAGTTAAGATTAGTAATTTAGCTCCGTGCCTGTTTTTACCTTTTCAACTGGTTTTTTCCACACTTTTAGGGGTTCTGATACTGGCGGTGCATCTCTTGTTGTCTGTCAAATGGAATGTCCCTTCGCCGTGTTTATTACTGGCCCGGGGGGGCTTGGGTACCCATACGTTAACAAGTTATTGCACTTGCCAGATGGAATATGAACTGTTTGAAACAGACGTATATACCTGTGCTCTGTCTTGTGAAGATCGCGTGTGGAAACCCCTTGTTGGATGTACTTCACGGGTTAATTACACTTGAGCGCCAAAAATTAAAGGTAAATTCATAATTAGCAACCAAAAAATTGTAGAAAAAGTTAAGTTAGAAGGCAGTCACTGATGCGGAGCTACTATATAGTTCTACCAAACTATCAAATATTTATTGAATCATGGAAAGCAGTGAAACACTGGGCAGTTTATCTGCTTACAGAAGCAGAGATTGTACAAAAACAAATGGAATAAGGGGGAAAACGTACATAAACAAAACCATGTCTCGGGATGTGGACCCATAGAATTTGGAGAAAATCGTAAATCTCTACTTCTGCAGTCTGAGCAGATAAACTGCTCATTTTTTATATTTATCAAAAAGAGGCTGCTGAAGATCAAGAGCCCGTGCCAGGTCCCTACCTGGTTCGTGGTTCCTAAGCAGTCACTCCACAGACGCAGTTGTGGGCACACTGCACTATTTGTCTGAGGTGCAGAACTTTATTCCCTTGTTATTTTACAATCTCTGCTTCCGTAAGCCCATCAACTGCTCATTTTGTAGGTCTGTCAAAAGATGGAATTGAAAGTAGAGGAGAAACGTAAACAAAAACACACAAGGGAGCAGTGAATTTGGATCCCATAACTGTAGGATTACCCAAAACAGAGCTTTTTTTTTTTTTTTTTTTACAGGGTTTCAGATTTGTTCAAACATCCCAGATTTGTTTTATATTTTAAAAGTATTCATTAGTGTTGTAAATAACAAAATTAGGCCTGAGGCTTGTTTTGCCTCTTGAGAAAATTAAAAAAATCCATGATTTTTCTGTAAGGAAAACTGAAATAAAAAAAAATTTGCTTGTCAGGCTAGCACATAGCCTAGCCTAATTTAGAAACTCATTTGCCATCTCAAAAGCCTAACTATGCTTACTCTCCATATTGCTTATTTAAAACCAGACCCATGCTGACAGTTACTCCAGTGATGGGGCAGTGCAAGCTCTTGGGTGTAACAACAGTTGTACCCTTAAGATAAAATAAATTGAGTATAGGGACAACACAAGGGAGGTTGGGTCTAAATCACTTGTAATATTATTAAAAAGTACAAATTGGTATGGTGGCATTTTACAAATTTTATTTATTTGGGATGAATCATACCTATTGTTAGAGATAGCTTACGCCTTTGAGGTGGTCAGGTGCGGTCAGTATTCAAAACACAAGAACACTTTGCTGACATGGATGGACTTCAGTTCACCTGATCTCCACACTCTTTTCACCTTTGTCACAGACCACTGGTTGTATTCCTGAATCGCCAAAGGATAGGTTCTTTTTCTACTCTATTTCCTTCCCTCTTGTTTCCCCTCTCTTATGATCTTCATCTTCCCACTGTCTTGTCAGTGTTTTTTGATGTTAGTGTGGCCCCTCTTCTTCCACCACCTTGAATATGTCATTTGCAGTGCGTGGTAAATGCTGTACTGGAAGTATTTTCAAAACGTGAACTGTCATCTTCAGGCAGCATAGCATCTTGTAAGGAGGCGGCTGGTAGGTGGGTTGTGTCATGCCTTGCTACTCTCCTCCCACCTTGCTGTATACCACTCTACCTGTCACTGTGACATCCTCGCTCTTTTGGCACATCGGGTATTACACCACGACAGTGTCTCCGCCCTGCTGCCTCCCTTCCACCTTGTTTATGGTTTTGCGCAAGGAGTTGGCTTCTGCCAACCCTGACCCTTTGTTGGCTTTTGTCAATGTGGGATTCAACTATGTAATTACTTGGTAAGTGATTTATATAAAAATGACATTTTTATAAAGTTTTATACACTTAACAAGTAATTACTGAATTGGAGCACTCCCTCCTCCCCTTTTTTTCATGTGGAGTTTGCAGCAAGATAATAGAATGATGCCATTCGCTGTGAGTCGCTCCCACCCTCCTGTTGCAGTGGACGGGGCCTGTCACCCCCACTTAGCAACTGGCACATTACCACGAATTTTGAATTTAGGATGCCGTGTGAGCATAATCATTAGCTAAGTAACTACTGGGTACGTATATATAAAACTATTTTATTACAAAAATGTCATATTTACGAAAAATTCAAATCTCCTAAATGCATTTAGCAACCAGTGGCTGATGATGATGTCGGTAAAACGCAATCCGCTGATGTTTTAAGAAAGTAAACGTTACCAAAATGCAAATGGTGCCTAATTGCTGTGTTCATGAATTATATGATAATGTGACACATGCATGAAATATAACATACAGTATGCTAAACAACAGTTTTATTAAAATTACGGTATCATTATTCTTAATATAATTATTATTTAACTTTTGCCTATGGATATCTGTCATTGTAACAAGCCAACTGGAGCTAATTCTCTCTCTCTCTCTCTCTCTCTTGTCTTTCTCTCTCTCTCTCTCTCTTGTCTCTCTCTCTCTCTCAGACTGTCTATGTTGTTTTTATTGATGATGCCTTTATTTTTTTTTACCACTCTCTCTCTCTCTCTCTCTCAGACTGTCGTTGTTGTTTTTATTGATGATGCCTTTATTTTTTTTTTACAGTTTTCTTATGCCCCCCTTCTTTACAGATAAGGCAGAAAGTGCAAGATGACGGATGGTTTGTTGTCGCTTTGGGAATAACCACAAAACTACATTTTGCCACATATTGTCTACGCTAGAGAGAAGGTAAATACATATGGGTCTCTCTCTCTCTCTCTCTCTCTCTCTCTCTCTCTCTCTCTCTCTCTCTCTCTCACTCTCTCTGACCAGCTGATGAAGAGTTAGAGGAATTTATTTCTGGTGATAGAAATTCATTTCTCTATAATGTGGTTGATTCCACAATAAGCTGTAGGTCCCGCTGCTAAGTAACTTGGTTCTCTCTCTCTAATCTTAAAATAATGCATAATAGATGTATAAAATGGTTCTTTGCTATGCTCTTTCTGCCCCCTTCAGGTCTGGGTCTCTATCTAACCCCTTATACATGAATGATTGGGTCTTCTCCTACTCCTTCCATGCTGTATTTACTACATTTCTGGCCAGCTGTTTGTCATCTATTCTTTCCACATGTCCAATCCATCTTTATGTTTTAGGTTTTGATCATTTAAAAAAAAAATTTTTATTTTTTTTATTTTTTTACAGCTTGATTCCACCTATCTCTAGTAGGCCCTCATCTTAACACAGTCATTCCTCCATACGCCAGCCATGAACTTTAACATTTTTTGAAATTACCTCACTTTTTTGTTACTGTGCCCATGTTTCTGCTACAAAGAGTGGGTCAGGCTTAACATACCCACTGTAAGTCTGCTCTCTGCTAATAGGACATTTTTATCTGCTAATAGGACGTTTTTATTTACCAATGTATAGCTCTCCAATTCTTCCACATAGTTCAAATGTCCCCAGAGAGCAGAAATAACTACCTTTCTAAGTTCCGCACGTCACAACAAGGTAGTGCTGTCACATGGTTCTCAGCTCCCCTTTATTCCACAGTTGTTAATGCATTAACACCATCAAAGGTCTCAGAACTGTGGATGTATTTTGTACTCATGAGTGTCTCATGCGACATCATCTGTTACATTTGGTACCCGGTACAGCATTGACCCTCACACCCTTCCCACAAGCACATGGCTGCTCTCTTGATTGTAGTTTTATACTTCAGTTTCTTTCCAGTCATTGTAAGCTATGCTTTGCTTCTCTTGGTTTTTACTCGTGTCTTCACTCAACTTTTTACCTTTTAAACATTTTTATGTAAGTAATTTACCAAGTAATTACGTAACTGTAGTTTCTAACTAGTTCGGCAGCTAAAATTTGAAAATTCGCGGTAGCCATTCTTTTGTTTTGTGGTAAGTAGATAGTCCCACCCACTTTTGGAAAAGAGGGGAACAACTCAGCAAAGCACTTCAGCTTGTTGCTGCTGGCTGATGACGAGGTTGTTAGCTCTCAGCTAAATTTGGATTTCGTTACTGGTGTTGATTGAGATCAATTTGGTGAAGTATACTTACTTGGTAGCGATTCGGCAATTATTTATTGTTAGGCTTTTTTTTAAAACCTTAGTTCTTTCA
This sequence comes from Macrobrachium rosenbergii, assembly GCF_040412425.1. Classification (NCBI taxonomy): domain Eukaryota; kingdom Metazoa; phylum Arthropoda; class Malacostraca; order Decapoda; family Palaemonidae; genus Macrobrachium; species Macrobrachium rosenbergii. The sequence continues at coordinate 5,517,719 of NC_089758.1, forward strand.
ATATTTGACAAAATTTTTCCTTACTTTGACTTTTGGTTGCCAACTTGTTGACGATGTCTGACACAAGTACGTCTTCCACTCATTATTGCAGCAAAGGCTGCAGTACGAGGTGTACTTCAGCGAAATATGGCTTGCATACCATTTGCGCTGATTGTAGAGGTCGGTGGGTGCCTTGCCACGGAAAATACAGGACTGTTCATCTCTCCCTTAGGACTTTGTCTTGAACGCTCTGGGTGTTCTCTCTTGCACTGATAAAGGCTTTAGAAGTTCTAGGAGCTAGCATCTTGAACACTCTGGGTGTTCTCTCTTGCACCGATAAAGGCTTTAGAAGTTGTAGGGAGCTAGCCTCTCTTTTTACGTTGGGTGTTTTAATAAAGAGAGAGTAATGGTGTTCATGTGCCACCAAAGGAGTGACTACAGCACAGAAGTCTGCTCTCCTTTTTTCTCCCTTGGTGAAGGATTTTCTGTTCCCACAGTCGTCGGTTAATGACATTGTGTCTCATCTGCGCAAAAAATCAACCCAGGACCTTCTGTCTCAGTCAGCGAGACATCTTAAGGACCCTTCTTCATTTAGTGGGAAGTTGGCCTCTCCTCTACAGCCTCATCCCTTTCGTGGTGGGAGAATGAGGTCTTCCAGACCAAGCTCCAATGTTCACTCTACGTTGCGAGCAGTTAAGAAGTCAGCATCGAGACCCTCATCAAGAAAATGAAGACCTACTCCTCCATGCCCTAGTGGGTGCCAGACTCCATATTCTGGGACAAATGGAGTGAAATGGGAGCAGAACAATGGCTCATACAAGTCCTCAAGGAGGGCTACGCTATCCCGTTCAGGAAAACCTCCTTTAATCAAGAAGCCTATTGTCTTGACCGCCTACTCCTAAGGCTGAGAGAGGTTTGTGGCCCTCACGAAGGAAGTTTCCCCCTTCTCAACAAAAAGGCTCTAGAGATAGTCGAGGATGTAGATTCAGAGGGATTCTACAATCGCCTTTTCATGGTTTCCAAATCATTGGGAGGATGGAGACTGGTCCTGGATGTAAGTGCACTGAATGTCTTTATTCAGAAGACAAACTTCAGAATGGAGACCAATCATTCCAGTCTTACATCCATTCATCAAGGAGACTGGATGGTCTCAATAGATATGCAGGATGTGTACTTTCATCAGGATTCAAGGAAGTTCCTCAGATTCGTTTTCCAGGACCGGGTCTTCCATTTTCAAGCCCTACATTTCGGGTTATTGATGGCCCTTCAAGTTTTTACTTATGTTCTCGCTCCCCTTGCAGGGTGGCTCCATCTCAGGGGGCCTCAATATCACACTCTACCTGGACAATTGGCTCCTTCGCTCCCCAACGAAGGATCAATGCACAGAGGACCTTATCAAGACCCTTTGCTTAGTCAGCAATCTAGGTTTGCTCATCAACCATGAGAAATCCCAACTGGCTCCTTCTCAGGAGATAGTTTATTGGGGATGATTCTGAACTCCAGCTTTTTGGGCTTTTCCATCTCCCAAGAGAGTGGAATCTTGTCTGAAAACCATAGACAAGTTTCTCTCTCTCCAGACTTGCTCTGCCAACAGATGGTGGATGAGTCTCTTGGGAACTCTAGCCTCCATTGAGCAATTCGCATCCCTGGGAAGGCTACACATAGAGTTTTTCAGTTTTTTCTTCAAGCCAGCTGGGACAGGAAATGTCACCCAGACTTGTTCGTGTTCCCTGTAACTCCCGAAATAAAGAAGCACCTGCTCTGGTGGAAGTCAGAAGACAGGCTGCTGGAAGGGAAGGCACTTCTCATCCAGAACCCAGACCTAAGCTTTTATGCAGATGCATCAGACTTAGGCTAGGGAGCTCTCCTAGGAGACAAGGAGGTCTCTGGGAGGTGGTCGCCAGATCAACAGAGGTTTCACATAAATGTGAAAGAGTTAAAGGCAGTTCATCTGGGATTGCAAGCCTTTGCCTTGGAAGTTTCTGGGAAGACAGTAGCAGTCCATTCGGACAATACCACAGTGCTGTCCTGCAAAAGCAAGCAAGAGGGAACGTATTCCTTCTCCCTTTGCTAGACTGCAAGGGATCTTCTACTTTGGACAAACCAGAATCAGACAAAATTAATAACAAGATTCATCCAAGGTAGACATTCATGGACAAACCAGAATCAGACAAAATTAATAACAAGATTCATCCAAGGTAGACTGAATGTCCTAGCAGACCAGCTAAGCAGGAGCGGTCAAGTAATTCCCACAGCTCCAGAAAATTTTTGAGGTTTGTCTTTCAGGGCAAAGTTCACCAGTTTCAGGCCCTTTGCTTCAGTCTGTCCACAGCCCCACAGGTCTTCACTCAGATCCTCACACCTCTTGGCAAATGGCTTCGTCTTCTTAGAATCAAGTTGGGCAGGCTTCACATAAGGCCCCTGCAGTTTTATATGAAGGCGAATTGATGCAGGAAGACCCAGTCGGACTCCTTCATCTTCCCGATCTTGTCGGAGATCAAGGAGGATCTTCAATGGTGTTGTCCAAAGAAAGACTTCAAAGAGGGATATCTTTTCTGCCTCTGCTCCCCAGCCTAGAATTTTATTCCAACACATTTGATCCAGGTTGGGGATCCCTGCTAGGGAGTCGAAGAGTCTCAGGGACTTGGACAATGGAGCAGAAGTCCTTCTCTCTGCTCGTAGCTGGCAAGACTATAGCAGTATACAAGGACAACACCACAGCTTTGTCACATGTCCACGAGCAGCGAGGCTCTCACTCCTTCGCTCTCTGCGAGATGGCGAAAGACAGACCTTCTCTGGGCTGAGCAGAGCCAAGTCACAATCATTCCTGAGGACTGAACATCTTGGCAAACAATTTAAGCTGTTGCCATCAAGTCCTGCCAACAGAGTGGACCTTAGATCCCTAGTCTGCCTCAATCTTTGGAAGCTATGGGACAAACCTTCCATAGACCTCTTAGCAACATTGAGGAATCACCATCTTCCTCTCTTTTGCTCCCCAGTTCCAGACCCCTGCTCATGGGCGAAGGATGCCATGCTTTTAGGTTGGACAGTCTTGGACGTTTATGCTTTTCCTCCATTCGGGTTGGTCAGGGAGGTGATCAAGTTATCTCACCAGAATGGCACAATGACTCTAATTCTGGCCCAGAAAGGAGTGGTTCCCAGACCTGCTGCAACTTCTAGTGTACTTCCCTGAGGCTGCTACCACAAAAACAGTCGCTGCTCAAATAGCCCCACTTCTCAAGGTTCCATCAAGGGTTGTCTGCTCTCGCCCTGAGAGGATTCAGACTGTCAAGAGCCTTGTCAGAGCGAAAGGCTTTTCGCAACAAGCTGCAGAAGCCACTGCTAGATGCAGGCAAGCTTCTGCAAGTAAGCTCTATCAGTCCAAATGGACAATTTTCAGATGACGGTGCAGCCACAATAACATCTCATCTCCTGAAACGACTGTAAGCCAGATTGCCAGCTTTCTTCTTTACCTCAGGACCTCCAGGAAGCTATTGCCTTCTAATATCAAAGGATACAGGTCAATGCTTTGTTCAGTATTTAAGCATAGAGGGTTGGTTCTGTCCACCAACCAATCAGGATCTCAGCGACCTCATCAGATCTTTTGAGACTTCCAAGCAAGAGAAACCTGGTGCAGTGTCTTGGAATTTAGACATGGTTTTGAAGTGGCTCGCCAGCTCCTCCATCGAGCCTCTTCGCTTAGTTTCTCTCAAGGACCTCACTAAAAAGACTTTTTCTAGTGGCGTTTGCTACCGCCAAACTCATTCGTGAACTCCAAGCTATAGATGAGAGTTGGGTTTTCGCAAGGGGACTCTGTCTGCTCTCTTTCTCTTGGTTTTCTCGCCAATAATGAGGATGTCTCCAATCCCTGGCCCCGCTCGTCCGCCATTAAGAATTTAATGGACATTCTTGGACCAGAGGAGGAAGAGAGACTCCTTTGTCCTGTGAGAGCCTTGAGGTACTACCTACACAGGACAGAGAAGATCAGAGGACCCTCAAACAATCTCTGGTGTTCTGTGAGGAACCCTTCATGTTCTGTCGAAGAATGCCCTATCGTTTTTTCTGAGAAGCTTAATTCTGGAGGTATATTATTAGATTCAAGGAGATGTCTTACCACCCTTTAGGGTAAAGGCTCATGAGGTTCGGGCCGTCGCCACGTTTCTTGCTTTTCGACATAATGTGTCCCTAGCAGCTATCCTGCAGTCAACCTTTTGGAGGTCCTTTTGGAGGTCCAAGTCAGTCTTCGCTTCACATTACCTTAAGGACGTCGAAACTGTATTCGAAAACTGTAGTATGGTAGGACCTTCATCCGTGGCTGGCATAGTTATGGGAGAGGAAGCATAGGAAGCTCTCTGTCCTTCTGCTATCCTCTCGCCTTGCTGTAAGGTGTTGAGTTTAAGGGAAGTTTTGGGGTACATTGTACTTGGAGTACCTGCCATTTTTTATCGGTCAGGGTGTGGGTTTTTATTCTAGTGTAGGTGACAGCTTTGTTTACTTTTTCTGGTCTCCGCCCAGGCAAGGGCACCCTTTTTTAATCTTTGTCAACCATTGGTGAACTTCCATGGCTGCACAGTACCAACTAAAGTGGAGGCAGTTCTTGGCCATACTGCCACATCCTCTGCAGGTTAAGATGACCACCAACCAGAGGCAGTACCTGCCTGTAGTAGCTCTCTTACCAGGTAAGGAATAACAAGCATTATACTAATGCTAGCAACCTTTCTGTTTCAAAGTCATTACTTTCTTAATGTTTTGGAGTAGAACATGTCCATGGTACCTGCCTCCTTTCAATGTGGCATCAGCTGTGTAATTACTTGATAAGTCACATATAAAAATTACATTTTTATGATAAAATAAAGTTTTATATGTACCAAGTAATTACATAATCAGAGCGCTCCCTCTTCCCCTCATATGGACATCTGGGCTAAAACACATTGAAGAATTGAAGCTCTTTGCTGAGTTATATCTGTCAGTCCCAAATGTGGCGGGACCTTGTCACCTACACAAGAGATGGTAAAACCACCTCGAAATCTGAATTTTTAGACTGCCGTGGTAGGAAGCTTGTAGCTATGTAATTACTTGGTAAGTATATGTAAAACTTTATCATAAAAATGTCACTTTTAAACCCAGTAGCTATGTAATTACTTGGTAAGTATATATAAAACTTTATCATAAAAATGTCACTTTTAAACCCAGTCTGGTAGATCATGCTCTTTATATACCTACCTACCACCCTGTTAAGTATGAATGCTTGAAGCAAAGTAGGCTCCTAGCCCTGTTTTACAAAGCCAGTCCTTCCTTTAGAAGTAGACTGGACTGCTGTAGTGGGAAATATAACCAGGAAGTATAAAAGTGCATCCACATGTCATAAACACATGTTGGTAACTTGCACACATATCACAAAAGTAAAATCCAAGTAAACTACTTACTAGTAGTAATAAGCGCTTCCTACAATTATCCATTATTTGCCAAAGATGTGTTTTCTGCTTACAGAATTGTGATATGTAAGTGTTAAGTTTCCAAAGTGCTTTTATGACATGTTTTTACCATAGGGTGGATGCACTCTAAAGTGTTGTTTTAGGTGGAATAGCTGCCTACATTGCATTTTAATCCCAAATCAACCAGTTCTCTTGTTTAGAAAATATTTGACAAACCCCTGGATAACCGACAGGATGTGCCAGGATATGATGCCACCAAACATTTCAGTGACCCCAGTATAAGGCACAGTTGTAATTTGATCTTGCACCATGTATCAGTGCCAGAGTCAGATAAGATTTTAACCATTGCAAATCTGAACTTATGTATGGGAGGTCTATTTTGTATATAAAAATTTGTATACATTTATCAAAACAATGTTTTCTCTCCATTGTCCATATTCTTTAGCATTATGTTTTATTAATCTTTTCTCTTTCAGGAAAGATACTCGGACGTGACCTTAGCCTGTGAAGGAAAGTTTTACCCAACACATAAATTGGTTTTATCTACATGTAGTGAATATTTTGAAAAAATGTTTGAAAACACTCCTTGCAAACATCCTGTGATATTATTAGGCAAAGATGTTAAATGTGATGAACTTGAAGCACTTCTTAGTTACATGTATGATGGAGTTGTGTCAGTAGCACAAAATGACTTAGCACGTTTAATAAAAGTAGCAGAACTATTACAAATTAAAGGTTTAGCAGTGCCTGATGAACCACCTCAAACAAAGAGAAACTATTCGTGGAATTCACGTGATGACAGAACCAGCCCCCACCCGAAAAGACGGAGGCGTGAAGAAAATTTTTCTAGCTTTCAAGCTGGGGAGAAAATGACCAGCCCGCCAGTGTCACCTCTTCGATTAGAACCTGAACAGACTTGGGAACACAGTAACACTTCAGAAGGCGCTCCAGGAGAGGATGTTAGTCAGAGATTAGACTTTCCAATAAAGCAAGAGGTTGTTAATACTACAGTACAAAGTCAGGTAAGTAATGTCGTGTTTTTTCTCATAAGTATCGAGACTTGTCATTGGGCAAAAGCGAAAACTTTTACTGTTGTTGACGGCATCCATGCTGAACATTGTCTTGGTGTCCATTTCATCATGTTGGAAGTAATTTTCTGAGTCTTTAGTTAAGCACCTAATGTTATTTTGTACAACTATGAATCAAATTATTGACATTGTTGAGGTTTTGTTTTGATTTGTTTGCTCAAATCTCACAAATCTAGAAGTCTGGATCATCCAGACATGGTTGACATTGGGAAATTCTTGAGTCATTGAGACATAGGTAATGATTATAAAATACAGTAAAGTTCTAACCATAAATTTTATCATTAAATTTTGTGTATGTATATATAGATAAATATGTATGAATGTGTGTGTTTTTAAAACTAGAATTAGGCAGAGGGGAGGGTCTAGAAGTTTTCCCAAACTGTATTTGGATGTACATTAATAACTTTGACTAGGTAAGTTAGGCCAACTGATATAGACTGTAGTTTGTCATAAAGTAAGTGAATATTTACCAAGTTTTAGAGAGTAATATGCTGTAAAAATTATTATAACCTACTGTGACTGACCTTGTGCAGAACTTAAGACATCAGCTGTTCCTGTAGGATGAAAAGCTTAGGAAAGCCATATGTGAACTTCAGAGGAGTATCCAATCACGAACACATAGACAGGAATTTGTAATCAATGACAGTTGTGTGTTTTTTGTATGAAAACAAACTCATTTGAAACTTTTTACCACAGGGTAAAGAAAATAGTACAAATTATGTATATAAATCAGCCCTTTTTTTTTTTCAAGGGATATAGTTAGCCCATACAACCCTCAGATATGATTTTATTATATTTACAGGAAACTACGGAAGAAACTCTAGTCAAAGAAGAAATTGTGGAAACAGTAGATGAAACCCCTAATGAAGATCCTGGAGCAGATTACAGTTCCCAAACAGGTGGTGGTGATACTGGTACAGGAGGAGAGGAGCATAGTAGTAAATTTATTCAACACTTAGATCCTAATAAAGCACAGCCTCTACATGAGGCTGTTGTTGAGGCATTGGCAGGGCCCTCTGGAATGCAAGGGGTAAGATATTTTGTCTCATTGATTTGTAGGATTGTTTCATTTTATTTTTCATCCGTTTCATTATAAATTGCCAAATGAACTTCCAGATTTTTGTTCCTTTATTTTTCTCAGGCTGTGTAATGCAGTAGCATGTAGCAGCTTTCAAGTATCCCTTTGTTGTCGTCTATGTTCTGTGATGCAGGTTGCATGTGTATTTTGTCAGATATTTGAGCTTTTTAAACCTTTGTTTAAGGTTCACATGTTAATTATGTTTTCATAAGAGTGACCATAATGCATTTGTTAAGTTGTCTTAGCATGTTATACCCTTTTTTTTTACATGTTATTGCAGACTACAAGTTTAAACTTGCCTCTTCTTTAAGATGTTTGGTGAATTTTCTAGAGATATTGATTAGCCTAAGGAAATCAACAACGTAAATGTGAAGGACGAGCGATTATGTTGGTGCTTTGTATCTTTGTCTCCACTACAGTACAGTATACTCTAGCAGTTTTGTTGCAACGAGACACTTTGGTCCATTGGCTGAGTGCAGTGATATTAGGAGGCAAATACATGACCCTAATATGACCTTCATCACTAACCAGCTGGGCTTTATTAGGATGCATTGGTGCATTGTCTGTGAGAAGCAAAGCTTTCACCTGATGTCTAGCAGCCAAGGTCTGATGATGAATAACCTCCTTACAAAAATGATTATGGAACCAATTGGTTACAATCTTGGTGGTAAACCAAACCTTCACTAATGATACCAAATCACTGGGAGCCTAACTATCAACCCACACAGGACACATGATTGTTTTCCATGTCCAGCTACCACTGGTTCACTTTGATGTCCACCGGTAGCATTTGCACACAACAAAGCAGAAATGCATTGCTTGGAAAGCTTTTGACCGGGTAAATTCTTTTTCTTATCTTCAGCCAAGGTGTCAGTGGGTAACAAGCAGTGGAATAGACCAGTTTTGTGAGCATTGTAGATTTGCCCTAAACAGTACCTTCCTTTCTCATTGAATCTTTTCACAATGTCTAGCGAAATCCTTCTATTCCCTCCTGGAAGCATCCAAAGCTTTGCCACGAGTCTTTTCATCAGGAATCCCATGTCTAATTTTTAATTGAAACAGCCAACCTTGAGACACCTTATGCAAGCTTGTGAACTTCGTAGTTGCAGCCTTCAACTCAACACTGTGTATGTTCATACCAGCAGTCCTTTGTTGATGAAACCACATCAAGGTAGACTGGTGAATGTCCTTGCAGGCTTGACTCCTGGCTGTCTTGAAGTTTGTCACGTTTTTCAAATTGCCCTTAGAAGCCTTGATATCATGCAAGGTTGACTGGACAGTGCAATACTCTTCCATGATATGCAACTTATACCAACCTGCCTCCATTCTCTGAACAACATCAAGTATCTGTTGAAGTGTCAACACCTTTCCTGCCCTCATAAGACGAGATGAGGCATACAAAAAATACACAGCACCTTACACACCACCAGGACTTGCAGTGCTGCAGACACTGCAATGAAGGCCACATGTTCAGGGTACATCATCGTGTTAGCAGAGCACTAGCGAATAGTTCAAACAACCGACTGATCATGAATGACTGTACACAGAGGGAAAATGGTGTTTGTTACCAATTGCATTGATACTCTGAATGTAGCCAGTTAGTGTAAGATATGTTAATGATGCATATGTCTGTCAGTCATTAAAATAAAAAAAAAATGAGGGGTTGTCAATCCTCACCTTCTGTTGTACGTATGATTATCGCACACATCAAAACAGTACACGAGAAAATATTTTGTCACTGTTGATATTTCGTCTCTGATTAAGAGTACAGTATTTAAAAGACAAATTTGTAGATATTGGCAACATGTTGAGCTATGTTTAACTTGTCTTGATCCCATCAACCAAAATGAGGTAGTGTGTGTGTGTGTGTGTGTGTGTGTGTGTGCACATGCTAGGGGATATCAAATGCATTTATCTCTTTTGTGCAGTAAATTTTATATGTTTTTCTCCTTTTATACCATGAAAATAAAAGAGAGAATGGTGTAGTATAAAATAAAAATGAAAAAAGGGAAGAAGCGTGTGTTGAAGGCTTTACCGTATGTGATACGTCAGTTGCTCGCTCTCTCTCTCTCTGTTTTTTACGTGTGCTTGATGTATTTCATTACAAGTTACAGTACTGTACATACATCCTTTAATAAAATGTGGAAAAAGCATAAAACAGAAAAGCTCCAAGAGGTCAAATGCCTGTCTACCCCTCTCCATCCATCCTACACTACTTCACCACCTTCCAAGAAACCCTTTTCTTACTGCTGTTCCTCTCCCATGGTGTCCAGCCATCTGAACCCCCTCCCTGCTTGGAAACTTCTCCAGGGTTCTCACCCCAAACCCTCTCTCAGTCTCTTCATGAGTGTTAGTAGTGTTACCAACATGCCTCAGGCCATGCAGCAATGCCAACCATCAGAGAGTGATTTTATATATACAGGGAGTCCCCGGTTATCAGCAGGGATTCCGTTCCGACTACGTGACGATAAGCGTAAATCGCTGATAACCAAAAATCGCGCTTTTCGGTTATCGACGCCTCTGTTAGGTATGTATTGACACCAGTATGTGATTATCGGCACTGATAATTGCCAATTTTCGTCGCTAGACAAACTCTGAAAAACTGGATCGCCAATAACCAGGGACTGACTGTATCTATCTATCTATCTGTCTATCTATCTATCTATCTATCTATCTATCTATCTGTCCATCCATCCATCCCTGGTCCAGTGTTGTTGGAGGATGTCGAGTGTTGGATAAGAAAGATCTTGATAATCAAGGGATTGCTTTTCAAAAGTGTGTTATATTTTTGCCATAGGAGTGCTTATCCTCCCTCCCCAGCCCAAATGTAAAAAGAAAATCTGTAGATCCTTCTGTTAAAGAGATTGCTTATTTTCTTTATCTCTAAAATTAGACTCTGTTGAGTTGACTTGTCTTTACCAAATACTTAAACCTAAAGAATTTCACTTTATATTTTATACTGCTGACAGTCTAGTAGGAGGAGGGTAACTTATGAACATCAAAATATTTCTTTGAAAAAGTATTCTATATACTCTCATACTTTGCACATATTGGAAACCTAAAGCACTGGTACCAGTTTACTGTTTGTCTATCTGGTAGAAACAAATTTTACATTGGTTGAGAAGGCTCAAAGAATTGATGCAAGATTATTCAGCTGTCTTACACAAATGTCATTCAAGACATGAAAACCATTTATATAATAATCAATATAATCTAGGTATACTTTTCTCATTGGTTAACTGTCCTGTAAAAACTTAAAAATTACCTTCGTTTACTTTCCAGTGGCTTGGTACTGGTGATATGGGTACAGGGTTTCCTATTTTAGAATCATTTTCTGAGGAAGGAAACCAAGACCCTCAACCAGTGCCTGTCTCCGGGACGCAGCAACCCCACCAGATGGTGAGTGTTATGAATACTGTTTTTTTGAGTTGGTGACCATTACATGTGTAGATTATTTGTAATTGTCAGTTTATTTTAAGAGTTAGCATCATTCAGGTTTTTCATTGCAAGTTGATTTATTGAATTTTTATGCAGGGAGATGGTTTTAGTGTAGTTTTTCTCTGTGACGTAATTACATTTTATGTTGGTTCATCATATTGTATATGTGGGGTTCATAACCTGTTATGTATTGGATAGGTGGGTTCACGTAAATAGAAATAGAATGAAAATATTTTATGAAAAAGGTGTATTCAAGGAAATGCTGTGAGATTAGTAAGGGAGAGACAAGGCCTATATTGCAGTAAAGTCAGTTTTTTTTTTTATTTGGAATGAATCTTAGCCACTGTTAAAGTTAGCTTATATCTTCACTTGGCTAACCCGCTCATGCTGTCTCTGTAATTACCTGTTTCCCACAGGTGGCATTGGAATAAAGTTTACTTTCTTGTTAGAATTCTTTGTGCTGCGTCTTTGTGCAGACCGTGTGAATCAGTGTTAGCAATAATTTTTACAATTCCTGGCTGATTTTCTCCTGTATGGTATTGTGCTTGTTTTCTGTTTTTGCATTGTCAACTATGGCAAGCAGAGATGAAAACATTAGGGTGTATAGTAGCAGGTTAGTATAAACAAATGTGTTGGTTGTGAATGATGTCCATGTGTGTTAGCCAGCTGTAGAGGCACTAGTGTGGTTTTCTTCTCGTTGTGAAGAACATAAGGAGCGATCTGATGAGAGGAGGAATAATTTTATGAAGAATCGAAAGATGCGAGAAGCTGATAGACTACCAAGATTATTCTTTAGGGTAGACCATAGGCCTACTCAGTCTTTTCCTTTTTCTTCAAGTGTTGCTTCACCTCCTCTTCCTCCACTTCCATTGCCTGGTAGATTAAATCCTATCTCACTCCTGCTCTGCCTTCTTATGCTCCCTACCTATGTTGTTCAGGAGAAAAATAATAGGTATTCGAGAAATATTCTTCTTTTATTGGTTAGAAATTTTAGCGTACATATCGGGAAAATTAGTGGTCCTCCCCATAGTTATTGACCTTTTTTGGTTTACCCTGTAAGAGAGAAGGTGTCGGAGCCTTGGCGTCTATCTTTGGCCCGCTCCCTGAACTACCCTGCATCCGTTGGTCTTCTCCGCAGACAGGGAGGGAATCATGGCGTGTCCTGAGGCCAAGGTCTGCGCCTTTCGCCATTCCTCTCAACCATCTTCAGGCTCAAATTCAGTGCATTTTCTGAAGGATTTATTTGTTAGTTTAGTGCTTGCATCTGCCACCTCATGTATATACTATCCTGTTTTGGAGAGAGTGATAGTGATGCGTGAACTGGTGGTGTTATCTAGGGATTATAGACATATTACTTGTACTTCAATAGTTTCTTCTATTGTTAATCATTTACTCACCATGTATCATCCCCTGGTTTGAAAGTTAACCCTCCCCTCTTTCTCATTTCCCCCCAGTCACCTCGTACTCATCACCTCTTTGACAAGTGTTCTATTTGTAGCAGCAGCTCTTCCTCTTCCGCTGCTTATTTATCTAGATTAAGCTAGCTTTATATTAGAACAGGCTCTTGCATCTTAGCAGTTGCCTCTGAAAGTGTTGTGCAGACAGCTCCACCTGTTGTCCATGTTTCCTGGTGATTTCATGTGAAAAGACTCTACCTTCTCCCAGCCATCTGATACTTACCACTGGCATTCTGTGACATCATGGCTGGTGTTCCCTGCTTTGTCTCCGTCTCGGGGATTTATCAGTTCGTCTTCGTGCATAGATTTGCCATTTTCTGCAGTTTTGGTTCATTCTTTAGACTAGGGTTTTCAACTCTGATTCGTTTGAATCTTTTTCAGTTTCTAAGCGATGCATAGTTCGAGTTGCTCTGCTTTCTCTCCCTTTTGCTGAAGATGAATCCGTTGATTGGCGCTCTTTTGTTTGCTTCTACCTCAGTTCCTGTTTAAACAAGTAAGAATTTAACATTGCTTATGGAAAGGCACTTTATCAAGAAAGTTCAGTGCCTTTTTGAAAAGGAATTAACAGATGAAAGAGAGAGCTAGCAAACTATTGAAAGTTGAATAGCTGTGCTATTGTGTTTGTGGAGTGATCACTTTGGGGTTAACCAAAACCGAGGTGATGTACCGGCATGTTGCTGACTTAATCAAAAATAACAACTGCGGTGACCTCGTAAGCGCATCACTTAAAGCTGTTCTTGGAATGCCACTACATTGGTTTCCAGTTGTATGAAGCTGCATATGACTTTGATAAGATATAAGTTCTTGCACCAAGGAAGTGAAGACTTCTCTCACTGGAAAGGTACTTTGGCCTAACTGTGAGGCAGAAGTACAAGTGCTGTAGAATTCGGTATTTCATTCTTGGCATGACAGCTCCTTTATTGCAAGAATGTGTATATATGGATGTGTATACTTGTACAGTTGACACCTAGTATTCGCAGGGGATAGGGACCACAACTGCGTGCGAATAGCTGAAATCCGCGAATACTTGAGACCCCCCCCTCTAAAATGCTTATACATAGCTGCCTATTTTAATAGTTCATACACCAAATACAGCATACCTTGAACTATCATCTTAAAACACTTTAATATAATTTCAAAGTCAACTTACAGCATTATTACCCTTAAAAATATATGGCTTACAGCTATGCATGAACACTCCTACAATTGTTACTCGTACCAAGGTGAAAACTTACCAAGTTACCCCTATATTCAGGCAGGCACATTTTCATATAGTGTTCATTACTATTTTCTTTAAACATGTACAGGAGATGGGGTAACACTGGTACATTCTCAAGTACAGGGAACAGTTAAGTACCGTACCTAGATATTTAAATATGCATTGAAAAAATATACAAAATAATGAGAAGTTTAAGATTACATAAATCATATGGGTGCTCACCAGTGATGAATGTTGATTGAAGATGATGATGAATTAGGTGTGCAGTCCATTGAATGACAATGAAGATATGATTACTGCACAGCAAAGCAGACGAGTTACATTTCCCTTGGGGTTGCCTCTTCCCCTATTTCAGGCGCTTTGTCCGCCAATTGCACTTCTTCAGGGCTTGGGGAGGCTTTGGAGGGTCCTTCTTCTTGGGCTTGAGAAATATGGTGATAGGCAGCAGCTGTCAAGGGGGTTTTTATAGGGTCCCATGTGTGCATCAAGGGAATTTGAAAACTTTATGGAGCTTTTAATATAAGGCAGCAGCTGTCAAGGGGGTTTTTATAGGGTCCCATGTGCGCATCAAGGGAATTTGAAAACTTTATGGAGCTTTTAATATAAGGATCCTGTCATATCCTGCAGCTCCCTGGCTGCCCCCATAATTTGGGACAGACGTTCCAAAGACAGGCCCTTATCCTCATCCCCGTCCTGAGCCTGCCATGTCTTCTTCCTCACTGGCAGACTTCATCAGCTCATCCAAATCCTAGATTGTCAGGGGGTCAAACTGGGCATCCTCTCCAATTGGCCTCATGCCAGTATTCTCAGGCATGGGCAGTCAATGTATTTCTTCAAGAGTGGTCGAATCTAGACCTTTACACCTTTCCTGTTGGCATTTTTGAGAAAATACTCAAGTTGTGAGGTTAGCTGAACGTGATGATTTTGTTAGCTGTTTGAAGGCCTCAAAGGGAATGGTTTCCCAAACTTCCTTTCCTGTTATTAGATATTTCTCCTCTTGCTGCTCATGAAAGATCTTTTGCTATTTTGAGAGGATCTTATCAAACTGGAGGTGTGATAAGATCCTCATGGTTCATCTGACTGTGTGGAGATAGGCAACCATCTGTTATGAGCCAGAGGCTTTTCTAGAGTGGCTAGGTGAGCAATCCTCAAGTCTGGAAGGCCCTCAACTGTTAGACTTTATCAATAATAGTGGTCAGTTTATTGATATAGGTGCTTGTCCAGAGGGTTATCCAGCACCTGTACCACTGTAATTATCATAATCAAGGTCTCAGGTATGCAAAGGAGTTTCCTGTCCTTGTGATCAAGGGGTGTTGCTTTACATTGTATTCAGTTCTGTGCTATGCTAACTGGAATATTGCTCAAAGTTTGAATTTAAATGAGGTTTTCAATCTTTGGAGCTGGAAATTTCAAATCTTTCCACTAATGCTTTTGATGAAATTTGGAAGTAGGCCTTGAGGATTTAACATTGCCTCAGTTTGAGCCTTTGAGTAAGGCATCTTTTAAGAACTTTGAAGATGCTTGTTTTTAGCTCTTGCGATGGTAAAGCTTATTGGTGCTTCAGGCCCTTTGTTGTATGTGGGCTTTGTTCGAGTGTAAACATCTCTTTTCTTTCATTGCTTAGAGAAAAGATGTGGAAGTGACAGCCCATCCCAGATTTATGACAGCACTTTATTTAACTGCTTTGGTAGGCAATGAAGAAGTGGTTTTGTTGCGTCCAGTTAGAACTCTTAAGATTACCTGGACAGACTGAAACCCTTTAGAGGAGGAGTTAAGAATTTATTTGTGGTGTTAGGAGTCCAACACTCCTATGTCCAAAAATGCTTAATTAGGTGAATGCACACACAGTTGATTCTTTAGTGTTTCATGGCACAGTGTTTCATGGCATCTTTGCCATAAACATGTCTTTTTATTTCCTTTAAAACCTTGCGCTAGAGAAGGTTGTCAACACGGCTCATAGGAGATGTAACTGTTTTTGGTTGTGAAACATTCAAATATAGATGAGTTGTGTCCCGAAGCAAGTATGAGGGTAACCTTGCTTTCTCTGTTAGTGTTAGTTGTTAGGAAATCCCGCTATTGAAATTTGGGATCATGAAGGTATACATTGCTGTGTAGGCACATACCTTTGTATCTGAAAGTAGTAGTTGTCTTTAGTTTTGGATTGTAGGTCATGGGCCTTCAACTCAGGCACAGAAACCATTAGTACTCTATGAGCTAGATTCCTTTTTCCCGGTAAGGCTCCTATGACAAGGCAGTTTCCTTTTTCCTGTAAGGATCCTATGACAAGTCTCGCTACAAGGGCTTTACACCCTGCTGTAGTTCCAACATCTGGCAACAGTACTTACCAGTAAGGATCACACAATAGGCAGGAATGTTTAGTAGTATTTTCCTCATTATAAAAGCATTTAGTTTACTTAGCTGACCTTGTTTCTCTGGCTGCACTAACCCACATCTTCATTCAGTGTGGTAGTCAGCTAAATTTAACAGTTAGATTCATTCCAAATAATGAAAATTTTAATGATAAAATTTATTATTTGGATACTTAATTACTGTTAAAGTGAAAACCCACCTGGCCTCCCCACATCTTAGTGGGTGGTCATGAAGAATTCTGACAAGAATGTAAACATTCCAATCCCACCTGGTGGGCAGCAGGTGATTACAGAGACAGTCCCAGCAGGTCAGCCAAGCTTTTATTTTATCTTGAATGCTAATGGCATGAAGATATAAGCTAACTTTAACAGTAGGCAAGTTCCCAAATCAGGGTTGGCATGGGTAGATGCCTGGGGACCTACCCGCTTGCTCGCCCGGGCAGGGTTTTTTTTTAATTAAAAACCCCGGGTGGTTTTTTTTTTTTTTAAGTTTTTAGCTGTTTTCTGCTTCTGTAATCCATTATCATTGTTCTATTGTGTAACTTTTAGTTTGATACAAAATTTAAAGTAGAACAAATATATTTATGACCCCCTTTTTTTAAATTATGGAAGATATAATATATTTATGACCCCCTTTTTTTAAATTATGGAAGATATAATAGTATACTTTTCTAATCTAAATTTTTTTTTTTTTTTTTTTTTTTTTTTTGCAGCTGTTTTGTGCTTCTATAATTCATTATGGTACTGTTGTGTAAATTTTAGTGTGATACATAATGAAGAGTAGAACAGTATACCTAGAAACCCCCTTTTTTTTATTTTGGAAGACATAATATAGTTCATTACAATTTGCAGTACAGCCAGTCTCCTACTGCAAGACCAGTTTCTGAGACCTGTTGTAAGTCAGATCTGTTCTTAAGTCAGATTTATGGTCAGATCAGGCACATAAGGTTTTTGAGATTTAGCCTAGGCCTACTAAGTGAACTGAAGTCTCAACTTTTTGACTGCAACAGGGCATTACTCTACTGTACAGTTACAGTATGCACATACATTATAAAATATCAGGAATAAAAGAAAATCCAGTATTTGTTATGACTTTATATTGAAAAGTAATGTAATTATGAAAAACTAGCTACATTTAATACTTTAGGCCTAAAGACAAACAAACTTGGCATGGGTTTTGGGTAGTACAGAACTTAAACTTTCATAGGCCTGTTCAAGCAAAAATAGTAAAGATGCATTTAAGCAAGGAACTAGTACAGTACAGTAATTCGATAGACCACTGCATTTTAAGTAATTTGGTAAAAAACAAAAAGGTAC
Source organism: Macrobrachium rosenbergii (assembly GCF_040412425.1). NCBI lineage: Eukaryota > Metazoa > Arthropoda > Malacostraca > Decapoda > Palaemonidae > Macrobrachium > Macrobrachium rosenbergii. Next base: position 5,535,099 of record NC_089758.1, read on the forward strand.
CTGTTGACAAAACAAAACATAAAGTATAGTAGCTTACTTTTGCCTACTGATGTAAAGCAATCAGTAGTTTATTAATTTTATGTACGGCAGGTAAAATACAACGTATTAGGCTTACACCCTTGTAGGGCCTGTAGGCACTTTACATTCCTACAGGTCAGTATACATTATTTCGCAACTACCAATCTGCTGGTTCTCCCTTGAACATTCTGTTGCACTTTATGAGCTTTCCAGTGTTCTCATTGCCTAGTCTGTTTCTTAATTTAGTGTGAATTTGACCAAAAGTAGAAAAAATTCTTTCAAATGATGCTGAAGAAACTGGCAGGGAACTTATTTCTTGCATAAATTTACAACATTGCGGTGTAACCAGACCACTTATTTTTTCTGCTTTTGCTATGCTTATAGCAGAGTCCACTGCTCTTTGCAGCAAAGGCCCGCCCACTGTATGCCAGTGATTGGCTAGCTCTCGAAGGGGGAATGACGTATCTGTTGGAAATAGAATAGCTTTTATTTAATATAGTAGTTTCAACTCCACGATATATAATGTATATGCATAAAGTGGAATTTACATGTATAAGCAAAGCCACATACACATACATGCTTGGATGCCCATAGTAATTGTAACGCCACAGAGAATAAAAGTAAAACTTGATTTCAATATGAAATACTAGTCTGCATAGCTCTGAGAAAATCTTTGAGTTAAATTTAGAATGGTGAACACGCTTGACAATATCAGATGGTAATTATCATTGTCCATTTACTCAAGTGCACCGATTCGAACGCAGACATTCCCTGTGTCACCTCCGTATTCAGGTGAACCTCATTTACGAAACACAACATTGCAGCATCGTGGAACACTCCTGACTCCATTCATATTTTCCTGTTATTTTTTTTACCATTTTTAGGGAGATGTGTATTATGATTTTATTTTAGGGGATAATATAATGTTTCTTTTTGATAATCAGCGGAACGTATTTTAGTTCAGTAAAACAACCATTGCAAAATAATTGAAGATGAAGAGAACCACCAATTAACTAACTCTTCGAAACCATTGCCAACCAATCAGCTTCAAGGAATGGTCGTGATGTAATCAGTGGGCGAGGCTTAGCTGCAAAGTACAGTGGACTTGTGCTATAGTAGCCCTCTTCCCCCTTCCTTTCATGTTATGTATAGTCTGTCTGTATCTGCTCTTGGGTGTAGTGCTTTGTGTATTGTCACGTGTATCCTAGTTTTCTGGTCTATGCTGCAGAGTTCAGCCTTCATCCACTCCACTACTCCTGTGCTGTATCTGATTGCTGGTACTGCCTGTGTGGTTATGGCTTTCGTCATGTTTCCGGCATTGAGTTTTGACTTTAATATCGCCTCAAGTCTGCATGTATTTTTTCCTGATTGTATCCTTCATCTCTTTGTGTTCTATATCCTCTCCTTCTATTATTCTTGGGTATTTATACCCTGTCTCACTATGTGTTTGATGCTACTCCTGTCTGGTAGCTTTATCCCTTTAGTCCTTGTTACTTTGCCTTTTTGTACTCGTATGTTTACCAAGACTCATTTTTATTCCAAACTCCATCCTGATGTCCCCAGATGCAATCCTTACAGTCTGGATTAGGGTATCTATTTCCTTGATGCCCTTAACTTGCAGCTTGATGGCCTCCATGAACATCAGATGGTTAATTCTGTTGCCTCCTTTCTTGAGTTGCTACCCAATATCCGTCTTCTGCAGTACTTTTGTCATGGGACAAAATGGTTCTCATTTTTATTATTATATTATTATAATTATTATTATTATTATTATTATTATTATTTGAAAATTCATACTTATTATTAGGTAAATAATTTATTTATCATACAAAACAAATAAGCATACCATAAAATTCACTATTATATTTTCAAATCATTATTTTATCATATGTAGATAAAGTACAGCATTTAGTCACGCAAATAATATAAAAATGCAGAATATTGCTCTATGAAAAAATCTGCAAATCGTTGAGTTTTCCGCGAATAATTTATAGGTAGGTTCCACAGAAAATTCCGCGAATCGCGAGTCCGTGAATTGTGAAACACAAACATCAGGGGTTTACTGTACAGTGTATATATACTGTACTTGTAATATCATACAAGAATGTTATTGCATCTTATATCATATTTTATTTTATTTGAAGATTTTTAAATTAAAATTGTAATGTTCCTTTACATTGTTGCACTACACAGAATGACCTCCCTGGGCCCAGTGCCTGGCCATGTCGCCAAATTTGATACATCCAATCTGTAACATTGGACTTGAAATTAAACTGCTGTTCTCATTTTAGTGAAACCTTGCTTTAACGGACTAATAGGGGGTTAAGGTCGTCCATTAAAGCTGATTGTCCGTTAAAGTGGAGCATTGTTTTTTGTGTCCTAAGTGATGTTTATCAGTAGGCTAGCCTCGACCTAGGTGTGATAACTACAGACATACATGAAGAGATTCACATTATGAAATAAAGTGATAATAAAAGTAATGAAACCATTTTTACCATATATATTATTGGCATATCTTCATAACAAATAGCTTATTCGAGGAATAATTCCACATCAGTGAAACCAGCTTTTATCTATGCGAGCCCAGCTGAGGAAATGTAAACATGGAGTTGTGGTTGTGCTCACAGCAACCTTTATCTTTCGGTAACTTTTCAGAAATTTTAATGGTTGTGTAAAAATTCATTATCATTTTTGTGGTAACTGTAGAACAATCCAGTCATAAGAACAATAATTATCATACGTTTTCATGTTGTTAGGGGTTGTTTATGATTGTCAGTGAAATGTAAATATTATAAAACCATTTTTACCTTACATACAGTATTATTGGAGTATCTTAATAATACATAGACTATTCAAGGAATAATTCCATATCAAGGAAGTCAACTTTTATCTATGCGAGCCCAGCTGAGAAAATGTAAACATCATGTTATGGTTGCGTTCACAGCAACCTTTATCTTTCGGTACCCTTTCAGAAATTTTAATGGTAGTGTAATTACAGTAGTGTAATAACATTTAGGATAACAATATTCATTTTTCATTAAAAATTCATTATCATTTTCGTGGTAAATGACTGATTAGGACAATTCAGGTATATGAACGAAAATTATGTACTATATCATACATTATCTGTGGTGCATCATTATATTGTGATTGAAAATAATGCGTAAAAAAGCCACAATAATGTTTATCAGTTACATTATTGTGGCTTTTTTACTCAATATCGTACATTATCGTATTGTTAGGGGGGGGGGTTTGTGATTGGCGATGAAATATAAACACAAGTGTTTCCCTTTTAGGCGATATGTGTAGGAAAAACATGATATAGAATCAGCTTTGGTATTTCACTTGTTTTGGATTTCTAAGGATACAGTAAGTAAAACAGCATTTGTAATAACATGCTCTTTCCATAACAAATATTTCATAAGATACCTGTTGCTAGCCTATACACAGATGATTTTGTAATTCAACAGTCATCTTATACTACAGATATGAGATAAATTCATGAAAAATTGCCATAATTTTTAACCTCGCCTAAATATTGTCTTAAACACATAAATATATGGTAAGTTCCAGTTTCACATCAAAGCTGAGGTTAGTGTGCGAGTAAAGTAAACAACAGCAGCCACTACCCTTGGCCAGATTTTGTCCGTTAAATCCAATGTCCGTTGGTTCCAGGTCTGTTAAAGTCAGGTTTTACTGTGCATATATTTCCAGTCAAATGGATAGGCTGTGAGCGTACCTGGGTGCAATATCAGTGCTCTCTTTTTCTTCTCCAGAAATAATAGTGCCGTCGGGCAATAAATTTTTAATGTAGTATAAAGAGAAGGCAGAGCTGTCTCTGTGCAAGGTGATCTGCATGAAACTAGAATGCTAAACAACTTTGATATAAGGAGTGTACATAATTATCTAGTGAAGTAACACTGGAAAGAGACTGATGCAGTTTGGAGAGAAAACACCCTGGATCAAATTTACACAAGTAATCATAACATATGCAGCAAATTATGGCAGTTTGCAATGCCCTTTGATCACTACTGAATAACACGGAATATTGCATGTTATGTTCAATAAAACACCATTCATACCACCTAGAATATTTTGCACATCATGGACCATCCTAAAGGCATTCCCACTTTGAGTTGCTTGGAGATGCCTTTGGAAGTGGCCTCATTTTCATTGGTTTTGCGCTCATCATCAATGTAGTCTAGAGAGTGGCATTTATGATGCAGCAGCAGCTATCAACTCAGTTTACCTATACCAGGGGAAATTTCCTAGGTGTATTGAATGGGTAACTCCCCTGCTTGAGGCTTTTCCTGGTTTTAGCTGCTTCATTTTGAGGAACATCAAGGTCTTGTGTGGGCCATCAAATGCTACATGGTAATTCCTTTCAAGATGTTTCTCCAGTATAGTGTTGATCTGGGAAACAAGTGGAATATCCCAGGCTTGTTCAGACATTATGGCCCACTGATCCCTAGGTTCACAGTTAAACCTCTCAAGTTGTTTGACTCTAGAAGAATCCTTCTTTTGAGATCTTAAAACAGTGTGACTCAAGGCTTTTTGGATCTAGATCTTCAGTACCATTTCAAATTGGACAGCTGGGTGAACTGGAGGATGAAAGTATAAAAATGCAGATCCTACAAGTTAAACATCCTGCTATCCCTTCATGGTTTATTTGTTTATTCCAGCAATAGATGTCTGCATTAAAGAGTTAAAGAAGAAAGATTGTTCGGAAGAAGAAGTCAAAAACAAGTTTTTGGAGCATGATGAGAGGCATATAAATGACAGGAAAATCTATACTGACGGATCAAAATCGGAAGATGGAGTAGGAAGTGCATTGGTGTGTGAGGGGGAATCATATATAAAAAAGTTACCAAACTCCTCATCCATTTTCATTGTTGAAGCAACAGCCATAGTTGATGCTTTAAATCTTGCTTGTGATAAGAAATTTAAATCCACAGTAATATATAGTAACTCTAGGAAGGAGTGTTTCAGAAGCCCTAAAGAAGTTTAACCCTACCATCCCTTAATTCCAAAGGCTCAGGAATGGCTTTTTTTTTTTTTTATCTTTCTGTTCACCACAAATCAGTAAAGTTTTGTTGGATTCCTGGGCACAGTGGTCTAGAAGGGAATGAACTGGCTGATAGTAAAGCAAAGGATGCCGCAAGTTGTGATATCTTTGGATATGCGTCCAGTTATCAGATGATACATTCGTTTAAAATGGCAGCAGAGATGGACTTCCCCCATTTTATCCACAAATAGGAAGTACAGAAACATTAGAAAAAGTATCAATTTTTGGAGTTCGGGTTTTAATCGTAACAGAAGATTTGAGATCATCCTAACACGGCTTAGGATTGGCTATACCCGCTTCACTCATAGCTATATTTTAGAGGGAACCTGTGCCCCATTTTGAGCTCACTGTGGTGGTCAGGTATCTGTTGAGCACATGCTGGTGCACTTGTCTTAAATTTAATTGCCGTAGGGCAAAGTACTTACTGACTGGGAAGACTACCGTATTTTAGAAATTTTAAACGATCATGTTGAGGTAGATAACCCTATGGGTTATTGGAAAGAACCTGTTTATTTTAATGAGATATGATCTTAGTATACTTAATAAAGATTTTAGTCATTTGTTTTATATACTAAGTATATATTTTGAATATAAAAGTTTAATATTTATTTTTTTTTTTTTGCTGCTTCTATCCAATATCATTCTTCATTTTTTACATTCATATTTTAACACTGAATTTCACTAGTATGTCGTCACTCACCTATTCAGTTATCAATCATATCATTAACTTATATATTTCACCTTCATTATGGTGCTGAATAATCCTGATGGGTTCTGGCGCTTGGTCGTCAAGACCTAAATTTCATAATCAATCAAACAAGAGATTTGGTGCTGATTTTAAGCAGCTTGACTAAGGGATTCAGCCCCTTATAAAAACTTTGACACATTATTCAAATTTCTGCTCAAGGCTGTGTCTTTTTTCTTCCACTTTTTCTGCCTGCTCTCAGATCTTAAAAGCCACTGAGGCTAGAGGGCAGCAAATTGGTACATTGATCATCCACTCTCCAGCCAGTCATCGGACTTGCCAAATTGCAGCCCTCTAGTAGTTTTTATTTTATTTAAGGTTAAAGTCAGCCATAATTGTGCTTCTGGCAACAATATAGGACAGGCCACCATGGCCAGCTGAGAGTTTCATGGGCCATGGCTCATACAGCATTATACCGAGACCACTGAAAGATAGATCTATATTTGGTGGCCTTGATTATATGCTGTACAGGAAACTCAGTTGTGCAGAAGAACTTTAGGGGATTTTTACTGTTTAGGTTCAGTCTGGATCTCTCTGCCATTCTCAGAACAGGCAAGTGGAATTGCCTCATTACCTTCCAGGGTTTACCGTTGTTATGTTAAATCATAAGTTTTTTTATGTACTTTTGGGGCTGATTGTTATGATGGGCCATGTTTTACCAGTAGGGAGGGATAGGAATTCTAATCCCCCTGTGATTTTCTTCCCTTATATTGATGGCACACCTTGGAGCTCAGGCTGATTTTAGTATTTACTTTTATCCCTTTGGCCAGTGAGTGTTGTGCTCTTGGATTAATTAGTTTATTATAATATAACTTGTTTCTTTACTGTCATGGATAAGGGCAACTTTCATTTTACAGTTTTGTTGGACTGCTCTTGGGGGGAGGTAGACACCTGATGTATTGTTTTTTGTTCTTTCCAATTGGCTTCCTGTTGAATGGATTCGTCTTCCCTCTTGGGCCAATTAAGAGTAATTAAAGCATTGTTTGTAAAAATATTCTTTTTTATGAACAACCAATATTTTTTCAAATTAATTACTGATTATATCAACCCACTAATCATAATACTCATTGTTCTCTTCTTTACTGCACCCATCGCATATGAGATTGGCCATGAATCGGTTCTGTGTAGATGGCCTGAGTACAGTATTCACGGTGGGGCGGGGGTGGGGTGGGGGCTTGTTATTCACAATCAAGTAAGTTTGTGTGACTGGAGGGTTGCTGTATGGAAGTACGGCTATGACCAATGGGTTGGTATGAAAATCACTTTTGCAAAAACGTAATTTTTATGAAGGCTGTTAGAGATTCTGTTATTTAATTTGGGTTTACTAGATAAAATAGGTAAAATGTTTGGTTTCACAAGTAAGCAAGAAGGGTGTCTATGATTATTATTATTAAATTGTTGGTGGTCTTATGGCTGTAGTAAAACCTGAATGATTGCTCTTAAGTACATTTTTATTAATAGTAGTTAGACATCGTTTGTTATGCCTATATGTAATGGTCCCTCCTCATTTTGTATTATTGCCAAATAAAGGAGACAGTAAGTGGTTCTTGTAAGCACTGTATATTGAAAAGTTTGGTTATCTATCAAGGTGAATATTTAATGTTTATAGTATAACATTTCATCCTACCATAAATGTGTAAAAGTGTATCCATTCATGTTTACATTTTATCATTACAAAGTTTACTACATAGTATTATCATTATCCGGCTTTCTGAAGTAACTGCACTGCGTACAGTGAATACATACATCATGTACAATTAATATTTGGGTTTTAATAGTTATTTTAGTAATTGCTGAAGAGACTTGATACTTATTTCATCGCAAACCTGATTCTTATAATTAGACCACTTTTGTGCTCTTGAAATGCCCTAGACACTTCAGTCCTCTGTTTAACAGGATCGAGAGATATTAGCTTCTTGTATGCAAATACATATCATCTAGCCTCCAGAACCTATGTTTCACTTTCATGTTTTTGATACTGTACACTTCTCAGAGCTTCGTAAGGGAACTCTTGCCAGGTAGATATGCTCTTCACTAGTTATGGGGTTTCTGCAGCATTTGTGGATGGTAGTTAGTGAGTTGAGTTATTATAGGTACATGAGCTTTTCTTTTTGAAAGAAAACAATTGATTTCTCTTCAGCTAGCATGAAATTTTCCAGTGTTTTTTGTTGGTTTTTGGGATTACGGCATATTTTGGGGTAGGTAAGTTAACCAGTTAATATGCAGTAGTCCTAAGCTGGTTTCCTAATTTACTGACCCAACTCGAGTTTGTTGGAACCTTGTTTCAAGTTAAACGGCTGGCTTCAGCTTGTGCTGAAAGTAAATCCATTATGTGAAGACCTCAGGTTTGTAAGTTAGGAAAAATACAAATTATTTAAAAAATTTTCCATTTTATTGAGTTGTATTGGAGTGACCAGTCCCACTGCCAGAGCAAAATTATTAATTAAATCGCAGCTAAAATATCAGAATTAAAAATTTCATATTTTGCTTGAAAACATCTACAACAGTATAACTACCCCTATCCCTGCTCTCTATAGGTGGTTTGAGACACTGATACTTATGCATTTTCAAGTGATGTAATGTATTTTGGTGGGCATAATTGTGCATTTCAAGTTACAGTACTACAAAATATCAATGCTGCTGTAAAAGGAAATGTTTTCTTTAGAAGGCATAGAATTTTGATGTCTGTAATATATGCTTTTTATATAAGACAAAGAAAGGGTAGTTTTAAGCTAATCAAACAGACTGAATTAGTGTCGAAGTCTTTTTATTTGAAATCAGAAGAAATATACCCCTAAGATGCTGAAATAAATACCAGTTTCATATATGTAACTTACCAAGCAATTACATAGCTGTACTTTTCCACTCGCGCTGCAGTTAAAAATTTGAAGTTTGCGGAAGCAATTCATTTATTTACAGTAACTACCCGGCCCTCTATCGGGAAACAATAGGTACATCGTTAACAGTGATTGTCACTACTTTTCTGCCGGCTTTACCATCAACATTGAATGGTTTGGTGGTTGACTTTGAGCTTTTTTCTTTTGCTTTTCCCAAGGATTTGGTGAAGTACCCCATATTTTGGTAGCTTTTCAGCTTAGCCTAGTGGTTTTTCTACAGTTTATTTATGATGTCTGATTCCAGTTTGTCAAGTATTAGGTATTGTAGAGAGGGTTGCAAAACCTGAATGATCAAAGTAACCTACGAAAGTCATACAATCTGTGCAAAATGTAGAGGTGAGGACAAGAGGGTTCAATAGATCTCACTTGTGATGAATGTGTTGGATGGGATGAGATGAAATGGAAGGTTCTCAGGTCTTATTTGGATAAGTTAGATGAAGATAGGAAAAGGAAGGTGGCTATTAGAGCCAAAAGGAGAGCTCAGATTGTAGGTGCTGTCACTAACATTCAACTCACTGACTGTAACATTCGTTCTCCCGCCCATGCTTTATCCCCCATCCTTAGTCCTAATAATTCTCCATCGACTCCTATTCCTGGCTCCCATGCTTCCAGTCCCAGTACCGTAGCCAGCCTTGAGAGGAAGGTCGATTGTAAATTCGATCTTGTAGTTAATACTGTGTCTGTTGGGTGAATCGCTTAGAGTCTTCATGGACAAAGTGCAGAGTATTAAGCAATTGTCAGTGCCAGTGGAGGAGGTGGCTGCCCATCCCGCTGACGCTCCCAGACGAAGGTGACTGTCACACTCCTGAACCTGGGAGCAGCCATACTGGAGGTCCAAGGCAGGTTGGCGGGGTTTGCCCATGGGCAGTCGCCCCCTCATCCAGCTCAGTGCTTCGTAATTCTGACAGCCGTTGGAAAGGCGTCTTAGTGTGCCCCCACCAGTTATCATGTGACTCCAATAGTGACTCTAGTGCTAAAAAGAGGCATTTTTGGCACTTCCGAAGTGAATCTCATCCCTTGAAGAGACATCATGATAGACACACCTCTCCATTTTCTCCGAAGCGTGCAAAAGACCGCTCCACTAGTCTGCAACCGGGTTGCAGTACGTGGCGTAGCCCCGTTCGCTCTTCTTCCGAGCGTTCAGATGTTCAATTTCATCGCGTGAATCATAAGCGCTCTTCTTCTTCTGGGTTCCTATATGAGTGTCCAGAGTGTTTGCCAGACCATTTCCCAGTTGTTGAGCGCTCATCTTGGACCCCCTGAGCCAGCTTCCCCCACAAAGCTCTCTCGGAGCTAACCGAGTGCCTGACGTCAGCTGTCCACCCGACTTCCACTGAACGCACACCTACATCATCGTCTCCTGCTAGCACATATCAAGAAGCAGTTGGAAGATGTTTTGGGCCTTCTGCATAAGGCTCCCCCTTCACATAAGTCTTCTCAAGGCCTTATTTTTTCTCCTGTTTCTTCAGAGGAGGAAGTAGTAGTACCAGACCCTCCTCCTACGGCTTATGCTTCCCTGATGAGATATTTTTTGTCAACCTTCCTCCTGCACTTCCAACCAGCTGCTCCAGTGTCACCCGCTTCCATGTTGCTTATGAGAAACCCAGCAGATTCTAGATTGCGCCTACCTCAGATGGTTCTCTCTTCATCTACGAGAAAGGCGCTTTGAGAGGTAGAAGAAGATTGGTTGTCTGTCAAGAGGGAACAAGGGAAGGCCGCTTTTGCCTTTCCTCCTGCTAGATTGACGGCCAGGAGATCTCTCTTATTCAACCAGAGAAGCTCCTTCCTTGGGAAGTGCTGCCTCTTCTCAAGATGACTTCTGAGGTTTGGTAGACTCGCTTGTCGCTCAGCTTTTTCTTCGGCTTCTTCAGAGTTTGATCTCATTGTGAAGCACTTGTTTAAAGTACTGGAAGTCTTCAGCTTTCTGGACTGGTCAGTAGGAGTTCTTGCCAGGAAAATAGAAGATCATGATGGTTTAGCGAACGACTTGGCTGCTGATTGGCTGGTCGTTTTATCCTGTGTGGATAAGGCAGTGAGGGATGGCTCCTTCAAAGTTGCGGGTCTTTTCGCCACAGGAGTTTTGAAGAAGAGGGAGTTGTGGTGCTCCTTCATCACGAGAAGAGTGACGTTGGTTCAGAAGCCTGCGCTTTTACATTCTCCCTTAGATAAGCAGTATTTGTTCCCTCAATCAGTGGTAAAGGGGATTGCCATTGATTTTTAAAAAAAATCAACCCAAGGCCTTCTTGCACAATCCTCAAAGCGCCTCAAGGAACTTTCTGCCTTTTCTGCCAAGTCTGTCTTCCCTCTGCAACAGCATCCCTTTTGTGGAAGCAGACAGGTTTTCTCGAGACCCCTCTCCAAGGTGCGCTTCTCTGCTAAGTCCATCAGGAGGACTTCAACCAAAACCTCTTCCAAAAAAGTGACTCCTATCCTTTGTGCTTCTGTGGGAGCCAGACTCTCCCTCTTCTGGCAGAGGTGGAGTGCAAGAGGCGTGGAGCCTTGGATGATCAAAACATAAAGTTCCCTGGTGGTCAGATGATCTATCTGAATTAGTACGAGAAAAACACTCTTAGCAAGAAGGTTAGATACTCTAAACAGAAGATTCAATAAAATAAATAAATCAAAACCATTCTTGGAAGAAAATATATTAAAAATGACAATTGTACTATTAGAAATAGATGCATTAAAACCTTTTTATAATAAAATATCAGCTAAATTCAGAAAGGAGGTCATAAAAGGTAAAATAATATCTTGGAGGTCCTATGTATCGGAAATAACAAGCGAAACATCCATTCAAAAAGTATGGGAAAAATTCCGAAAAATAAATGGAACAAACATTAGACCACCCAGACAAGCTATATTAGACAATGTTAAAAAACTTTTAGATCCCTTTGAAATTAGTAACATACTTGGGAAAAGTTTTGCCAAAATAAGTAGTGACCAAAATTTGGACAAACATTTTAGGAAAATAAAGAATAAAGCAGAATCTATAACACTTAATTTTGAAACAAACGAAGATATATATTATAATAAGAAATTCACTATGGATGAGCTGGAATATGCTCTCTTGAACAGCAATAAATCTGCTCCTGGAGGTGATGATATTTGCTTTGAAATGATCTGCCACCTAGCACCTTCAGCAAAATCATACTTGTTGAAACTTTACAATCATTTATGGCTCAGAAACTTGTTTCCAGATGAATGGCGAAATGCCATAATAATTCCTATACCAAAGCCTGGAAGAGACCATAGTAATGTGAACAATTATAGACCAATATCTTTAACAAGTTGTCTATGCAAGTTGTTAGAGAAAATGGTAAATGCACGACTTACATGGCACATACGTGAAAATAAAATGTTAACTCCTTCCCAGTTTGGCTCTCAATGTATTCGATCTACATTAGATTCTCTATCTAATTTGGAAGACCACATACGTAGAGGATTTGAAAGAAAGCAAATTACAGTAGCTGTCTTTTATGACATCCAAAAGGCATACGACACTACATGGAGGTATGCAATATTAAAAACATTACATAATAATAACATACGCGGCCATCTTCCTAAGTTTATTAAAAACTTTATGACTGGTCGCACTTTCCAAGTGAGAATAGATAATGTTTATTCCAAGACATTTCCACTTGAAAATGGAGTTCCACAAGGGAGTGTCCTTAGTGGTACTCTGTTTACATTAGCAATTAATGATATCAGTAACATACTACCGGTTGGAATTAAGAGTAACCTGTATATGGATGATTTTGCCATATACGGCATCACGCATAAAGCATGCAGAACGAATGATTAATAAAACCATAATAAAAATAGATGTATGGACCTCATCTGTAGGCTTTAGGTTATCCATAGAAAAAACTCAAGCTGTCATGTTTTATAAAAATAAAAAGTGGAAAAAAGGTGAAGAAATAGAATTGAAAATCAGAAACCATAATATACCAATTAACCAAACTGCAAAATTTTTGGGATTAATATTTGATGCACACCTGAATTGGAAAGCCCATATAACTTACATAAAATCAAAAAGCAAAAGGGCGCTAAGTCTAATTAAAAAACTATCACACACAAATTGGGGAGCTGATAGACATACTCTTACCATACTGTATAAAGCAACAGTGTTATCAATCATTGACTATGGAAGTGAAGTATATGGTTCAGCGTCAGAAGCAGCACTGAAAATATTAGATCCGATTCACAATGAAGGACTAAGAATATGCACAGGAGCATTTAGATCCTCACCAGTCTCCTCAGTACAAGTCGAATGTAGCGAACTGCCACTGTTCCTCCATAGAGAGTTCATAACAATGAAAAGTGCATTAAGAATCAAGGCAAGTGATTCACCAACAAAAAATCTATTTGATCTAAAAGATATATTTATAAACAATCACCCACCTCCTTTCCCAATTAGAGCTAATAGATTGTTTGAATCACTGAATATAGATATACAAGTACCTCCAACAGTGAAGTTACCACCCCATTGGACTATGAATAAAATAAGGACTTGCACTCAGTTGAAATATTTATCAAAAGTTCCTCATATACCCCAGAACACCATAGACAAAAACCATAGATCATATAAGACTAAAGCATTCACATTACGCGATTTATGCAGATGGGTCTAAATCACAACATGGAGTAGGATATGCAGCTATATCCCAGAACAAGTCATATCAGTTATCTTTGCCTAATAATGCCTCAGTCTTCACAGCAGAGTTATGTGCAATCGTAGTAGCCATCAAAATTATAAAGCAAGTAACATTCAATAATTTTGTTATTTTTAGCGACTCAAGAAGCGCTATAGAAGCCGTTCAAGGTTACTACTCAAAAAATAATATTGTACAAGAAATTAAATATGAACTCCACAAATTGTATAATAATGGAAAAAATATTGAAATATGTTGGATCCCTGCCCATGTAGGGATTAAAGGAAATGAGGAAGCTGATAAAGCAGCTAAAGAAACAGTCCGCATGGTAAGAGCAAATATAAAAATCCCAATTAGTGATTACATAAGAGATATAAAAACAACCATTACAAATAAATGGCAAAACATATGGAACGAGGGACCTATAAATAATAAGTTGAAACAGATAAAATCCAGCGTTGGAAAATGGAGCTCATCATGTCAGAGAGAGAGACAAACACAAGTAATTCTGACACGTCTGCGAATAGGCCATACTCGTTTGACACATGGACACTTGATGAACAGTCCGTGTGGTCCTCCTCCTGAATGCCCAGAATGCAAAGTGTTGATAACAGTCAAACATGTGCTGTGCGACTGTCCAAAATATAATCAACAGCGAGTATCAACCTTTGGAAATAAATCAATGGGGGAAATTTTATCAGAATCTTATACATTTTCAGTCATCCCAATTTTATCTTTCATTAAAAAGTGTAACTTGATAGACAAAATATAAATCCAAGTAAATAATGAAAATACAGAAGCCTGTAGGGCGTTTAAAAAAAAAAAAATTGTAATTCTGAATTTTAATTTTTGATTTTTATGAAATTTTATTTTATTCTTTTTAATCTTTAATTTCTTTTTGTATGCATGGAAACGAGCAAATGTATTTATTGTATACATGCGTTTCAGCATATTTGTTATACAGTTTTTTTCTTTTAAACTTCATTTTCATTTATTCATCATCATGCGAATGACCTGTTTGGTCCCAGTTCTAGGCCTATGGCCTAGACCTGGCATTTCATCCTAATCCTTCGGGCCAGCCCTATAAGAGCTGATTAGTCAGCTCAGTGGTCTGGTTAAACTATTTTAATAATAATAACTTGGATGATCAAAGTTCTCAAAGAGGCTTACAGTAAACCCCCTCGTATTCGCGGGGGATGTGTACCACACCCCCCTGCGAATAGCTAAAATCCGTGAATACTTAAAACTCTTCTAAAAACACTTAGAATTGCCTATTTTGATAGTTCAAACAAAAAAAAAACTAAAAATGCTCATACAGTTATCCTACTTACAGTGGGGTAAGGTTCCAAAAAACCCATCGTTTATTGGAAAAAGCATACCTCGAATATAGCCTAACCTACATTAGGGTATTCAGTACCATGTATACAACAGTATATGGTAGCTTAGCCTACACTATAAAGTATACTATATACATACAGGGTATAGTAATTATTAATATCAGCTAATTCTGGAGATTCATGCAGAGTGACTTATGATAATTCAGTACAATGAGAAGTTCAACAACAAACAAGAATTAACTTACCCTACACTATGATATATCATATACACATACGGTAGTGTATATACACATACGGTAGCGTACCCTACATTATATTGTACTCTATATTCACATATTGATATATTATACAAACAGCGTAACAAATATGCATCTTTTCCACATTTTCTCAAACAGCCTCATCTTTGGAAGTTCCATCAAGAATAACTATCCGCTGTAGCTCTGACAGGATCAGACTATCCAGAGACTCGTCAGAGCGAAGTGCTTTTCAAAGCAAGCTGTGGAAGCTATTTCTAGATGTAGACATAAGTACCAGCTGAGTCTACCAGGCCAAGTGGGCTATCTTCTGCAGATGTTGCAGCAGCAATAACATCTCATCTTCTAAAACCACTGTAAGCCAAATAGCGGGCTTTCATCTCTTTCTCAGGACTTCCAAAGGACTCTCTCCATCGACTATTAAGGACTATAGAGCTATGCTCGGATCAGTCTTCAAGCATAGAGGTGTAGACTTGGCCTCCAATAAAGACCTAATGGATCTGATTAAGTCTTTCAAGACTTATAAACAGGTGAAGGACAACTCTGTGTCATGGAACTTGGTTGTTGTACTTAAATGGGTAACGGGTCCTGCTTTTGAACCTCTCCGTACCATTTCATTCAAGAATTTAACTAGAAGACTTTTTCTTGTTCCCTTGGCAAGCGCCAAAAGAGTAAGCGAGTTGCAGGCTATAGACAAGCGCATCGGTTTCTCGAAGGGAGGTGCTGTATGGACCTTCATACTTGGCTTCCTTGCTAAGAACAAGTCCCTGTCTAATCCCTGGCCACTCTCATTCTGTATTAAAAACCTTATGGACATTCTAGGACCAGAGGAGGAGGAAAGGGTCCTTTGCCCAATGAGGGCGCTGAGGTATTATTTAGACGGGACAAAGAGAATCAGAGGCCCTGCTAGTAACCTCTGGTGTTCCGTCAAGAACCCCCTCTAAACAATTGTCTAAAAATGTTGTGTCATTATTTCTTAGAAGTCTGATCATTGAGGCACACCCTCAAATAGATGATGATGTCTTACCTTTCTTTAAGGCGAAAGCACATATTAGAACTGTTGCCACCTCGCATGCCTTAAGGCATAGTATGTCGCTCTCGACTATCCTCCAGTTGAAATACTGGAAATGCAATTCTGTTTTTGCCTCGCACTATCTTGAAGAAGAAATTTAAATGACGTACGAAAATTGCAGTACCTTAGATCCGTTATTGGTGGCTCGCTAGGTATTTGGGGAGGAAGCATAGGAAGTAACCCTTCCTATCCATAACTCCTTTGCCTTGAAATTGTGGGTGTTGAGTTTTTTTGGGGTGCAGGGGGCTACTTATACCCAGAGTTCCCACCAGTGTGTGGTAGTGGTATTATGGTTTTAATCTTTATTGTTGTTGGTGTTGGTAACTTATTTTTCATTGGTTTATTGTATTTTGGTACTGCACCCAGGCCAAGGGCAGTTTTCCTGTTTTGCTCTATGGGTGTTCGGAAGTCTCCTTCACTCTAAGGCCTCCTGTCAAAAGTAGGGACTTATCACATCCTTTCCTCTAAGTTGCTACAGGCCAAGATGAGCACAGACCACAGCAGTAATCACCTACTGCTGCTCTCTTAGCAGGTAAGGTTACAACAAGCTTGTTATCAATGTTAATAGATTTTTATATTACAAATTCATCCTCCTATCTGGTTGTTTTTGGAACAGAATATGTCCATTTATCCCACGTCCTATCAATGTGGGATTCAGCAATGTAATAGTAAGTTACATACAGTATATGAAAATGGTATATTCATAATAAAATTAAGTTCCATATATATTTACCAAGTAATTACAAGATCAGAGCCCTCCCTCCCACCTCCCCTCTGATGGACATTTAGCACAAAAGTAGTGACAATCTCGGTTAACGTTGTACCTATTGTTTCCCGATAGAGGGCAGGGTAGTTACCTACACTATAAATAAACGAATCGTTACTGCGAACTTCAAATTTTTAACTGCCACACGACTGGAAAAGTATAGCTATGTAATTACTTGGTAAGTATATATGAAGCTTATTTTTATTGAAAAATACCCATTGACTTGAAATTCAAGCTTCCATATAGTCTATATGCTAGATTTAAACACCTGGATTTCAGAGCACACAACCCCTTTTGGGAATTCAAACTACCAAACTGCTGGAGGATGTGCCACAGAGGTAGATTATATTATAATAACAACTTGTAATGTGTAAATGAAAATAATACACACTTTCTGATACCACCCAAAGCATAATGTCATCATTCAACATTTTTTTCAGCTCGATTCCTATGGTAAACAAATTTGAGTAGCATGTCCCTGTTAATTTATATTTAATTGATCATTATCCAATAATTGTAATTGAATGGTAGGTCAGTGAGGCAGTTCCATCCCTCATTGATATGAATAAAGTAGATTCAGAAAAATGCTTTTATTCACAAAGCAAATTCCTCATTAAAATCAAAATCATTGAGGGAACTACTCTGATATCAACAAATAAATCAGAAATTTCATTGCTAATGCCACAAAGAGGTGTAATAAAAAAATCTTCACCCAGTAATAGCAGTCACATGGTGATCTGGAAGAATTATCAGATCTAATTATCAAAACATAAAATGGGCCTTTAATAGGATCATATCAAAGAAAATGCTTAATAACCTCTTAAATCTTGCCCCAACTTAGATGACAAAATTATAAATGAGGCAGTATCAAAATATTGACACCAGTATATAATATATGAACATTTTTAGAAGGAATGCATTAAAGGAAAAACATGCAGGAAACCATTTAGTGTCCCAAGCATAACCCAGGTAGTTAAGAAATATGTCAAAAATTGTAAAAAAAATTTGAATCATACATGAGACCAAAGGTCACGCCTAACTTATACAGTTGGCAGAGGGGTCATGCTCAATATTAAATATTAAAATATACTGTACTTAGAAATTATCTCAAACATACTAGCTATAAAAAAAATAATCTGAGAATGTAAATTTTGAAACAGCAGATCTGTATTTTTATAATGAATGAAAGGTTGCCATCTCTGGGTCAAGATATCATCAGCTTGATTTAATCAAGTTTCTATTCCCCTAAAAAAAAAATACCTGTATATATTACTTAAATTTTACAACCAACTTTGTACTAAGAAAGTTTCCAAAAGAGTCGCTACATGCCGTCATTAAAGTAATATGTAAACAAAGATATCACTAATCCATCAGAGTAAAGGTCAGCATCTTCAACAAGCTCAGTGCAGAGGGGTGGTGAACTGAGGGTTAACATTGTGCTTAAAAAGCAATCGAGGGTAGAAAAATAGATCTACACTTGACCCACTATGGAGTTTGGTGTTATTAGAAATTGGTCTGAATGGAAATAACTATTTCAATATTTTTTAATATCCAAGAGGCATATGATACTTACATACTTGGAGATCAGCTATAGTAAAAACCCTATACAATAGTGATATCCAAGGCAGCCTAGTCTCTATTTCTTGAAAACATCGTAACAGGCCGCACTTTAAGCGTGGATAAATAACATTCATTCAGCACAAACTAGAAGGTGGTATCCCACAGGTAACTGTTGCGAGTGGCACAGTGTTTCTCCTTGCAGTGAATATTGTCACAAATAAGTTACCTGTTGGAATTTGAAGTAATTTGCATAAGAATGCCTTTACCTTATTGTAGATACTTGAACCTCAACAGTAGGCTTTCAGTTATCTACCGAAAAACTAAATGAGTCATGTATTGTACAGATATTAGATAGAAAAAGCAGTAGGACATTGAACTAAAAATGATGAGCAAACTGATACCTATCAACCAAACTTTAACATTTTTAGGATACACACTTGAATGGGAAAGAACACATTACATACATAAGAGCCAAAAGAACCACACACAACTTTGACAACCATTTATTCAACCCTGATTTTAGTATACAAAGGATTTGTCATATACAGTAGACCCCCAATAGTTGCGAGGGTTAGGGACCACAACTGCCTTTGAATAGCTAAAATTTGCGAATGCTGGAGACAACCTCTAAAAAACCTTATAACTGCCTATTTTAATAGTTCAAACACCAAATACACCATAAACTATCGTCCTAAAACACTTTAATATTAATCATTTCAAAGTCATCGTACAACATTACTGTACCCTTAAAAATATATGGCTTACAACTATGCGTGAACACTCCTACAACTGTTGTACTGTACATTTATCATGGCAAAAACTAATCAAGTTATCCCGATATTCAGGCATGTACATTTTCCTCCATACAGTAGTATTCAAGCCTTACCGTTTTCTGTTAACGTAGATAGGGGTGACATTGGTACATTCTCAAGCACAGCACAGAGAACTTTAAGTACTGTACTGTTTATCTGTAAGGAAACCTGGAAGTAATCCTAGAACCTATCCACCCACTCTTAAGATTCTGAAGTTTATAAATAAATGCTTGTGATTTACTTAATCGAAAGCAGTACTAAATCTATTTAAATTACTCTGCACTCAAAACTCCTATCAAGGTTCCCTTGCAAATGGCAAGTCAAGTCTAGAAGAGCATTGCAGGTACAAATGCTTCTTGTATGCATATTGACTATCAGCTAACAATCCTTTAGATTTTACATAATTATATAGTGGCTTAAAAATAAGTTTTTCAACAACTTTGGAGAGCACAGGGCATATAGAGATTGGCCTGTAGTTACTGCAGTCTGCAGATATGCCACACATTGGAACAGGCACTGTATTACTAAGCTTGGGCTTATCTGCAAAGAATCCTTGGAGCAAAATGCAAATTTTGTAAGAATAGGTTCAGGATGACTAGTATCAGAGAGAGGGACTTGCTCAGTTGATTGCTTAGCTTCAACAGCTTGAAGAGGCAGTTCAGCTTTTTCCTTAGGGCCAGTAACCAATCTACCATCATCTGTTAGTATGTGGGGGGAATGGAAGACTGCCTTGACCCAAAGATAGATGGTGCCAATTTGGTCTACCTGATGAGGCTTAGTAATTCCTTCAAGTTTCCTCTTCAAGGAATTATTGAAATTTCTCTTGGCTGTGTGGTAAGTTCTATTTGCTGCACGGTGAGACTCAACAAAAATGGTGTAATTTTCATTTGAACGATTTTGTCTCCATGCACTGAATTTGGTCTGTTTGTCATGGTAGGTTTGTCTACATTATCATAAACCAATGCTGGTCATTTGTCATAAATTTCATGACCTTTCTAGGGACATACTGTATCAAAATAGCGATCAGCATTTCATTTAACTTCTTAGGATCTGGATCTAATATAGCATCTGAAATATTAAGCGCATGACAAGCTTCAATAATGCAATCCCAATTGGCTCTGGATTTCCAGTGGTATTAGGAATATGGATACTGATTGACAGATATGTCCATCTCAATGGCACAATGATCAAAAGTGCCTATATATTCACAGACCTTGCATTAACAATAGCTGGAACATATGTGAATATGAGGTCTAATCTATTACCAGAAATGTGGGTGGGTTCCTCAATTAGCTGGACAAAATCAGAGGATACACAGAACTCAAGAGCAGACTGGCCCTGTTGATCTGTAGAATTTGAATTCAGCCACTCACTGTGCTTTGCATTACAGTCTCCACAAATAACAAATGAAGCTTTTGAAAATGTGACTAAGCCATACTAATCCTCTCCAAGAGACAATCATATGTAGAATCGTCGCTACAGGCAGTCCTCGGTTATCGGCGGGGGTTCCGTGCTGGGGGTGTGATGATAACTGAAAATCTGCGACTTCTGGGGCTTTTTTTTTTGCTATTTTTGGGCTTTTCAGCACCGAAAAGTGCCGATTTTCGGTTATCGGCGCCTCTGTTAGGTATGTGTTGGCGCCAATAGCCAATTATTGGCACCGATACGCGGAAATCGGCGATTTTCAGCGCCGAAAATTGCCGAATTTTGTCGCTAGACAAGCCCCATAAAACTGGATCGCCATTAACCAGGGACTGCCTGTATTTGGATTGCAGTAAAGATGTATACATTGTAGAACCTAATGAAAATGGTAAAACAAGAACTTCATGGCAACTAGACTCCAAGTCCAAGTAAAAACATTTCTGTGTAATTATAAGTAATGGGTTTATGATGAGACAAATAAAAGTTTGAGAACAAAAGTAATTTTTTTTATAGAAACCCATTATTTAAAATATCTAGTATCTAATTGGCTAGACTATAAAGAAAGAGGGAATCGACTTCTGGTGACTCAGGGATTGGTATGTGCATGCACAGGGCTACTGCCGCTCTTCTTTTCCTGTTGAGTAAAAGACAGAAGGGTCTGGAGCATTTCAATAACACAACTGTGGACTATTTGTATTGGGTTTTATGAGAAAATTAGTTTTGCTTTCAAGAAATTTTTTTCTATTAAATTTATTTAAACATTCATTCTCTGGAAGACTGAACAGTCTTCTTAACCTCCTTTGTATTTGTAGTTAAATATGTAGCCAATTACTCCATATTCCATGATTTTGTATTCATCTCCAGCCTTTCCTTAAGACTTACTGTAGTTGTAACTTTCATTATTATGTATCATTATAAAAATCTCAGATATTTCTGTTATCCCACTATAAAAGTTCCAGATATTTATATTATCCCTTTCACATCCTATTATTTCTCCCTAACTTGGTACAATACTATCTGGCTCCCCATTCATAAGCCACTTTTGTTGTGCAAGTAAAAATACATCTTGGCAATGGTTCGATCCCTCATCCTTCCTGTAATAGCCCTTCCCTCAGATCTTACCTGAATTAATGTAGAAACCACAAAAGCCCTAAGGGGTAAGAGTTACACTTCCAGTAAAAATAGATTTTCCTTCATGCCTCAGCTATTGCTTGGCCAGTGGGGACCTGTCTGCTCAAATCCTGGTCATTTGAAGAAAAGTTGGTAGCCTGAATGTGTGTTCTCCTAGATGTGTGCCAATCTGAGCTTTATGGTTGGAAGGCCAAAGGTGTTGGGGTGGTATTGGCTTTGGTGTAGGTTACCCATTTAATGCAAGTGTAGTTTACACTACATATAGATTGCAGGGGTTTATGTAACTTTGCTTTGAAACGATGTAAATAGAGAAATGTCATTTTCGCTTATCGTCACGCTGTTGGAACAGAACCCCCGCCGATAACTGGGGGCTGCCTGTATAACTCAAACTTTGTCCTGTACAGGATTATTCATACAGACTTTTTTTACATTTTTTTTTACAGTTTTTCATTCACAGTTCAATACAAGCAATGAACAAAATTGTCATGAACCAATCAAAACTTTTTTTTAGCAATAGCTTTTCAATATATGTTTGTTTACACATATAACAGAACAAAATGGTGTATAATTACTCTATCCTATCCAGAATTATTCATACAGACTTTTTACAAATCTTTTTACAATTATGGTTCACAGTGCCATGCAAGCAATGAACAAAATTGACAATAAACCAATCTTTTTTTTTTGGCATTGTCACATCAGGATATGTTTAATTAGACATAAACATTTGAAAACTCTTAATAATTAAAATTTTATAATTCCTCAAAATTCGGTAGTTGGCACCCCCTTAAGTCTCGAATACTTGACTAAAGTACTCGACAATTTTTCTTAAAGTAATAAGTAGCAGCCCAGGGTACAGCTCAGCTCAATGTCTCCTGAAAGAATTAAAATTGACAATCTAAAATTAATAGCAAAACTAATAAGTAGACTCATAACAACCGTAACATAAAAATCAGCAGAACAGTAAACAATAATAATGCAATCAACAACAACAGTATTTACATTATTTACAAAATTACATTTAGAGTATAGATAAACCTAACCATGTGTCATTGAAAAATGGCAGAAGCAAGTGGTTCATTAAGGTGGAGCTAGCACACCTTATAAGGCATATAAGAAATGAAAACCAAGTAGGAAAGAAGTGCCTTCCTGATAGTCCACCAACAACTTTTGCTTTCTCATCAGCCTGTTCTCCACACGTTTGAAAAAAACAGGAAAGTTAACAAAAAAAGAGGATTGTCCCTCAGCAAGGGAACTCAAACCCAAGACCTTGGAATGCTATGTCACAATCCAAGGTTGGAGAACAAGGAATGTATGCAGAGTAATCTTCTCTAAGAAGGATTGCCTACCAAGGCTGAAGGCTCCATTCCACCCACTGGTTTGATTTCTATTGTCCTTCTCACAGAAGAGTTGCCTGCCAAGGCATATGCCTTTAGCAATTATAAGGAAAGTATTGACTCGTAGTGCCTTAGTGGCCTTGGAGAATGATTTTTTGGACTTTCCTGCTCTTGCGGTGTATCTTTCTCGTATTCTTTCATTAAGGAAAGATCTCAAACTACCAAATTCCATGCAGTTTCTATAAAACCTCCACATGCCTAACTTAACAGCTTGGAGACTCGCAGTTGTCTCCCCCCAGCAAAGGTGGTTTTCTGAGGTATCTGAGATTCTAGCCTCATTCAAGTAAAGACGGAACCTTGGCCTTGTATCATGAGCAGTGGTTTGTTTATTGCTCTGAGTTCCATTCTGGTGGAATTTCCAGAACCTTCACCTCTAGACATCAGAGAGTTGTTTTGCTTTCTTAGGTATAGTATAAGTCTTTTGGTGTCTGCTATATGAGGTTATAGATCCATGCCTTCCTCAGTACTGTATTACTTCACGTGCAATTGGATCTGTCTAATAATCTGCCCCTTAAGGAGTTATTGAGATCACTGTAGATTGAAGCCCTAGAACTCTATCAATCTCTCTCTGGAATTAAGAGTTTTACAAATCCTATCGGTAGAGCCTTCTGACCCTTTGGAGTGGGCTCCATTGAAATATTTGAATGAAAACACTTTCTGGCACCATAAGCAGCAGTTAATTGATTGCAAACATTCTTCTATCAGGAATGCTGTTGTAAAGGGGATGCTGTTTTATTTATTTATTTATTTTTTTTATTTTTTTTTTTTTTCCAGAGCTAAGAATGATGGCAAAGTTATTACTGAGAACTGTAAGAATTCCAAATTTGACCAATTTAGTGGAGAATAAAGAGGAATCACTGATCTTTCCTGTGAAGGCAGTTCAAATTTATGTAGATAGGATAAAGATTGTATGGGGCAAAGTCAACCTTTTGTTTTGTGGTGCTAGAAAACCTAAAATACCTTTGTCAAAGAATGCGATGCCCTACTTTGTTAAATATTTCATCAGGCTATCACTCAAGAACTACAGTAGTTCCAGATCTTTTATTGTTTGTCGAAGGTAAACATTCATAATGTTAGAGCAGTTACTCCATTTAATTTTATGAAAAATTTGTCTCATGAGTAGGTGATTAATGCAGCACAGTAGTAGAAGTGTAATGTGGTTTTGCAGCTTGCTACCTCAAGTACATAGAAATTGTCTGAAAACCGTAAAATCCTTAGTATGGTAGTAGCAGTGGGCAAAGTCTTCTCCTGAACTGGAGAAAGAGCAGTCTTTTAGGCTTTTGTTTTGATAGTGTAGCTGCTGTTCGTCCTCAAGGGAGTTACTCATGCTTCATTAGAGGCTCCACAAGATAGACTAATTAATATCAAAGAATTCTCTTTTAGTTGGTCTCGGCCAGTATTAGTGCACGTTGACACTTGATAAAGTACAGGACTCAAGATAAGAGAACTCTTTCTCTTATCTACAGCAGTTACCTCAGTTCTCAACCTATTCCTATTGTTAGCCTGCAAGATGTAGCAACAGGAACATCATATGTATGCTGCCATTGTAGACTTGGCACTGCAAATAGCACTTTATATGTCGGTCATCACTGTCAGTGACACACCGTACGAGACCTGTCTTACTCATTACTTTCATAGTCTCTGCAGTGTCAACCGTCAGCTGATGAGTGCCCCATGATTGATCATCGTAGAAGAACCAAAGCTCAGTAACCAGCTAAGTGCTTTCTAAGTCCCAAGTGAAAAGAGATTATTTCGTGAAGCTGAAAAACTGGCATCTCTCATGAGTACAATAATATATCAGGGAACTTGTATCAAATTACACAAAGTTTTTCCCTTCACAGAACTATTTCGCTGATAGCGGCTGCGACAGAAAACATACAGCCGACAACAGTGCCGTTCTTGAAGGACATTAATATATGCCCTTCTTACCTTAGAAATTATCTTAGGCTACTTAATAGATAGATTAGGCTACTTCATTTAGATTAGTAGCCTAGTAGGCTAACTGACCGTTCATAAAGATTATGCTAACCGAAAAACAGCTTCTAACCGCTTTCAACTTCCAAATCTTGGATTAAATGAAACCAATTGTTTGGCATAATATTTATATGCCATGCTGAATGAATTTTGTAAAAATGTTCCTCAATTATCATTAATACAGTAAACCCCCGTATTCATCGAGTCGCATGATTTTTTTTGAGATATGTTTATTTGTTTTGTATGATAAATATTTTACATAATAATAAGTACTAATTTTCAAATAATAAGATTATTAACAATAATAATATAACTAATTACTTAAATTTTTTACCTAATAATAAGTACTAATTTTCAAATAAGATTATTAACAATAATAATAATATAACTGTAATTACAAAATTCTCATTATTTTAAACAAACAAATTCTTCTCCTCGTCTTTTGTAAGAAACTTGAAGGCAAAAGGTGTCAGACATGTCATTTAACATGACAAGAAGGGGGAGTATTGGCGATTAGGGGTCAAAGATTCTCTCTCTCTCTCTCTCTCTCTCTCTCTCTCTCTCTCTCTCTCTCTCTCTCTCTCTCTCTCTCTCTCTCTCTCTCTCTCTCTCTCTCTCTCTCTCTCTCTCTCTCTCTCTCTCTAGTTACTGCTCACATTTTTACAACTTGTTATTTTTCTGTAGGTCCTTACCAGTACAGTAGATAGTTTAAATTGGTCTAATTTTACCTGTACCATCTATGAAGTGTAAATGCGCTAGTGTGGCAAATACGTTCTAAAACATAGAGACATAATAACTAAGAGTTGTATTAGTCGAAATAAAAAACACTGTTTCATGAAAAAGCATTGCAGAACAAAGAGAAAGAGATGTAGAATGAGTTATTAAAAAGAGGCCGAGAAGACTTCTAAAAATAGATCGGTCAGAGGGGGAGAGAGACAGAAATTTCCAACTCTGTTTTTATATCAGCCATTTATTTCTTTTTTTAAGGGTAATGTACAGTAAACCCCCCATATTTGTGTTCTCATGATTTGTGGACTCGTGTATTCAAAAATTTTTCTGTGGACCGTATCTACCCATTATTCGCGGAAAATTCGCCCATTCGCGGTACTTTTCACCGAGAAAGTTTCGCTAATTACTTTATTTTCATATAATTTTCATGACTAAATGCACTTTTTGTGATAAAACTATTAAAATACTCAGGTATAAGCATTTTTAGAGGGTTTTTCTTGTGGTTAAAGTATCAAAATAGGCAGTTCTAAGTGTTTTTAGAGGGGTTTTAAGTATTCGCGGATATTAGCTATTCGCGGGGGCTATGCGGTACGCATCCCCCGCGAATACTGGGGTTTTGCTGTATTAAGCTAACTTTTAAATGAAATAACAGTATAATTTCATTTAAAAGTTAACTTTATAATTTGGGAGCATTATTAGGGTCATATTTAGTGTTTAAATTTTACAAATAAACATTTATTAGCATTTTTAGAAACCGTGCCAAACTTAGCGAAAATTCACCTTGTGCAAGGGGTTCTGGAACCTAACCTCGTAAGTTTGGGGTATGACTATATATATGTATATATATTGTGTGTGTGTGTGTGTATGGTTTGCTGTAATTGCTAAACTCGACAAGGAAATTATGAGCAGTAGTAAAGATGACGTTGCTTTATATCAGGATATTATCATAATTCCAAAGAGGAAATCAGGCCAGTCCTGGATGCCGAATTAGATGTAAGGTGTACTGATGCTCAGCCTTTAAACAGAAGAATGAAATGGCTGCACAATCTGCCTGGGCAGAGTTTGGCATCAGATCTCCGACTGGTAGCAATAATATGACCAATTTGGGCTACAAAACTTCAATTCAAAAGGCAGTAATGGTGCCAGCTCTTCATAGTAGTCCCTGCCTTCTGTCCCTTCACTTTTAAAACATCAGTCATGTGAAGACAGATTTTTAGAATTGTGTGGTAACTGGGAAACAAGAGCCAATTGCAGAATTAAAAGCCATTTGACTCTTTCATCCTAGTGTCTGTTAATTCTACTAAGGACGGGGCAGCACTTGTCCTTCCTCTTGAGAGGGAAAAAGCTTGTGCTGGACATGGCTACTCAACAGTTTGGACTCAGAAGGGGTCTCTGGCAAAAAAGGTCACCCTGACTCCTCGGTCTGCACAGGTGATAGCACATACAGGTGCCTCCTTGACAGGTTGGGAAGGTCATTGGGAGGATTGCCAGGTAGCAGGGAGGTGGTTACCTGCTCTGAGGAAATGTCCTATCAACTTCCTGGAGCTGATGACTGTCTTTTTGTCTCTCAGAAAACTGAAACCTCCAAAAGAGGCACACATTTTGTTTGTCCTAGACAACATGATTGCAATGTCCTGCATCAAGAGGTCAGACTCATGTTCACCTCCTCTCAGTTCTGTAATGCTACCCATCCTTTGGATGGTGCAAGCAAAGAAGTGGCACTTGTTCTGCAATTTACATGCTTCCACAACTGGAAGTGGTCCTGTTTGCCACATGTGAAAACCACCCATTTCTGGTGTGTGTGTCTGAACTTGGACAATCAAGCAATAGCAAGAGGTGCATTCCTATGAGACGAATAAATGGAGGACGATATACCCTTCATTGTCCCAGATTTTGAAGGCTTTGAACAAGCTTCTAACCTTCAAAGGAACTGCTTACTTATTAGCCCCAAATTGACCAAACAGGCATTGGTTCCTATTACTTCAACAAGGGGTGAAGAATTCAGTTCCATTACTGTCTGCTGTTTTATCCTTGACAGAACGGGGGGGAAGTCATCTAAGTGTCCTTTCTGAGCTGAGACCTTCATGTGCAGAATTTTAAATCTTTTTTGACGTGAAAATTACCCACCCAACATTGCTAGTTTCCTATTGCAGAAACTACGGACATCGCCTATTCGGCAAATACCAGTCCGTATGGAAAATATGGTTAGATTATATCCATGCTGAGAGCCTAGTTGAGATCTCTTTTGATGACAGATGCCTTGCTGTTACAACAGTCATGGCATACAAAACAACATGAGCGGAACCCTTGCTTTATGGATTTAGTATGGATGCTAATATAGAAATTGTCACTTCCTTCCTCCAGTCTTTTGCATTACAAAGACCTGCTCCTGCAAGGCTTAACTATTTGGTCCCTGAATAAGATGCTTCAGCTTCTGTCAGCCCCTCAATTCAGTGGGCCCAGTATAGCCACAACTCACATGCTGCAAAAGGTGATCCTCTTGACTACTTTGGCATCAGGAGCATGTATTAATGAACTGGACTTTACAGGGATGCTACATCACTCAAACAGCTTGTCCCCTGGCCCGTCATTCCTGACCAAGAATGAGAACGCTGTAAATGAGGAAATCTATTCTGATGAGAAGCTCAGTTTGTCAGACAAAACATTATGCCCGGTTCAGGCGCTTAAGGTTTACCTGGAGGTCACGGCAAACATCCCAGAAGTTCTGGTTTTCCTACACCCTAGCACAAACAAACCATTCTCTTTACATGGGCTGAGAATAAAATTAGTGCCCCATATTAAAAAGGCAGACCACATTCCTCTCCTGAGTCACGTGACATTAGGAAAGTAAGTATGTTGTTGGCTTCCTTCACAATTGTTACTTTCTTAGAAGTCTCAGAGTGTTCAGGATGGTCATCAGAGTCAGTGTGGTTACTCCTGATCCCATAGATGCTAGAGTGGAAAACCAGGGATCATCTGGATCTGGTGAGTATGCTAAGATATCGCTGGGAAAGGTGCAACAATACCTGCGACCAAACCCAGCATATTTAGGTAAGTCACTATAAAACTGCATCCCAAAAGGAGGTCGTGTTTGGTTTCATGTTCTCTGTTACCAAACCCTAAAGAGTGTTTGGAATAAAGAATGTGGTTTAAAACCTGTGGCTTGACCTTGGACCATGGTTTCATGTTCTCTGTTACCAAACCCTAAAGAGTGTTTGGAATAAAGAATGTTGTTTAAAACTTGTGGCTTGACCTTGGACCAAAGTTTTTTCTGGGTTCTTGGGATTAAAATTCAAGAGCTTTGTTGGGATTGAAATTCAAGAGCTTAAGCGAAGCCATTTTGTCACCTGTCAATTTCTTTGGCAAGCTCCTTTGAGGACGAACAGCGGCTACACTATCAAAAACAGGTTTTGACTTAGGAACAACCTATTTTTGGTAGCTGCTGTGAGTCCTCAAACCCACTCACTTTCCCAGACGAAAAGGCATGGGATTTGGATAAATATCATCCTGCATAGACCTGAAAGAAAGTAATGAGTAAGATAGGTTGCACAAGGTGCGTCATTTACACAGTGATGGCTGATGTATGAACTGCTGTTTACGGTTCCACATCTACAATGGCGACATACTTCTTGTAGGTTGACAATAGGAATTGAGAACCGAGGCAATCGCTGTAGATAAAAGAAAGAGCCCTCACAACTTGAGTCCTATACTGTATCAAGTGTCAGTGTGCACTAATACTGGCCGAGACTGGCTAAAAGAGAATTCTTTGATATTAGTTAGTCTATCTTGTATAGCCTCTAATGGAACATGAGAGTAACTCCTTTGAGGACTCACAGCAGCTACCAAAAATAGGTTTTTCCTACGTCAAAAGTTCTTTTAAATCCTGGTTGAGTTTGATTTTCTGGAGAGCATGAAAGTACATATATTGGTATAGGTGCGTACCATTAGTATATCATTAAGGTATTTATTTGTAGTTGACTGTCATTTTGGGGCTTTGGTAAGTATCCAATTGATAAGTTTTAATTTAATGCATTGCTGGATATTAGAGCTGAACTGAACAGATTTTTATCCCAAGATGTCATTTTGAGTATGTTTGGGTCTCCTGGCTGTTCTACCATGAGGGGATTTTAGATAATTTTATGACTTACATAAGTTTAACAAAATCATGTAACATGTAATGGATACATATTTATTTCATCCTTAAATTTGTTTTGATAATGTTTCCAAAGTAAGTTGAATTGTATTCACTTGTATTTATGGTCTCCTGATTTGGCATGTATTTATTATATAAAATGTGTAAGTACATTTAAAAAGTCCATGTGTAATTTCATTAAAATTTTTATTTTATCAAGAAATGTTTTTTAACATAACCTTATGCAGTAAGTTGAATCAAATAGTTTGTGTATGATGCTACTATGCTACTATCCCTTGGACTTTTTAAATGGAAGCTTGGCTCATGTACGGTATGTGTAGTTTAGTGTTGATGCTGTTAAAGATGTACAGTATAACATTTCTGGTGGTAATTTTTAAGGTAAGCATCATGGACTCTCTTGTGTTTTGAGAAACTTGAAAAAATGACAAAATCTGTAGTAGTATTTTCAAGCGTCTTTTTGGAATCGCATATGTTTTTGTGTGGAATTGTAAGATGGGCAGGTGTCATACTACAATCCCCCTTATTTTCCTCTCCTTAGAACTGAAAATTATTTGACTGCAGCCTTTGCTTGAAAAGCAGGAGGAAATTTGTTACTGAATGTAAAGTTTGACTTTATTCACAGTAAAATTGCCAGTAAATGAGACAGATTCATGGTTGTTCCTCAACCTCAGTATTTGTAGGAACAGCAGTTAGATGTTTTCACGATAGGTATTTACTCTGTAAAGTATTCCTTGTTCTGTTATAGTGCATTTGTACTTAAATACATTTTTTTTTTTTTTAACTTCAACTAAAAGTTAAACCAGGCTACTTGAAATTAAAATTGTGCATTTTAGTTGTGGTGGGTAAAAGGTGAGTTTGTAAAAAAAAAAAAATCAGCCTCTGGATGGAGAATTGTTTACATGTTAGGAATGGAACCCATAGTTACGGATGTGGGTGTAAGCATGACTATTTAGTCATTGCATTAGCTTTCAGCACTGAATAGCCTTGCCGATCATAGTGCTTGAGCTTCAGAACATCCCATTCCATTCCATTGTAATTATTCCTTGATCTTTTATTATGTCAGTCTGGTTGCATATATTTTAGCAAGCTTTTTTCTGTTATCACAATTGCTCCCAAGAAACTGTTGTTACAGTGATAAAATAGAGTAGGCAAACCAATTTTGTATTTAGTTGTCTTTTAGGTATCAATTCTGTTCATATTCTCTAAGCGTATACAGCGTTTAAAACTTTGTTTTCTAATTATGGACTGCGATGGCATAAAATTTTCCGGAGAACATTGGAAATAGAAAAAACACCAAAGTAATATCATAGGTCTTCAAGAATTTAGAAAAGGGTTTTTGTATCAATTTTCTAAGAAACAAGTGTTTTTAGTATGTTTAAAAGAGTTCCAACTGATTGGTTGTGGGTATGGTTACCTGCTCGAATCCCAGTGAAAGAAGTTTCTCCTTGGATTTTAAAGAGTACCCATTAACTGAAGAGAAATAGCCAACAAAACTATTTCATATTACAACAAAACTATTTCATATTTGTACTGTATAATGTACAGATTTCTTATATTACTTCACATGCTTTACCTGAAAATAGTAATAAATTTTAAAAAATGAAGTCATGAGTAGTTATGTTTTGTGTTTATCCCTCACCAGAGGCTCCCTCATGCTCAATACTTTCTTTTTTGTATTTATATCCTTTCTTTTACGAAATGGACTCTCTCTCTTCAGTAATTTAAACCTCCTCACAGCCCCTTATGACCCTGCCACTAGTCCAGCTAACAGGTTTGGCAAGTGACTGTGATGTATTGAGTATGAAGGGTTTCTCTAATTTCTAATTAAGTAGAGTAGCTTAACAAGAACAATAAATAAAGCAATATTCATAACACTCTTTAACTTGCCAGGTCTCTCAAGTTAGGGATACTTACTCAGGAGGAAGACCTTCAGTTGATAACAGTTCTTAGCTAACAGCACAAGTAGAAAACAAGTATAGGATTTAAAAACCATAATTATTTTATCACCACAAGCAAGTTATAGAATTTGTATATACTGTGCATATACAGGCAGCCCCTGGGGTTACATTGGGGGTTCTGTTTCAGCGGCATGCCGTAAGTTGGAAAACGCCGTAACTCAGAACATCGTATTAAAAATTATAAAAATGAGAGAGAGAGAGACTTATGTAAGCCTGGTGAAGGAAACAGGTGTTTAAGCTTTGCCCTGGTAATAAACTGGTTTTCTTCCCTCCTTATAGGAGGGACCTCTTTATAGGGAACCCTAAACCAGTTTTCTCACCCTATTATAGTGCCTACAGCTACGCCGCTCAGAATCCTAGTTATGCCACTTACGGTGCCATAATCCTAGTTATGGCGCTGTATCTTGGGAACATCAGCTGTAACCTCGGAACTGATTTTTTGATGAAAATATTTGAAAAAGCGCCGTAAGTCAGAGCCGCCGTAATATATTTGAAGAAGCGCCGTAAGTCGGAGCCGCTGTAACACTAACACACACACACACACACACACACACACCCGAAACCTTCGGGGCAAGCTTTGTTTTGGTTTTTGGAATTTTTCAGAATTTGGAACTGAAGGTTGCTCCAAAATACACAAGCACATTTCATTTCCAACAATTACATTCTGTAAACTAAAAAGTACTGTATACAGCCTCAATAAGAACCATAATTTTCGTATATACTAGTGTATTATCTGATCTCGCTTGTTATCCGATCCTTAAAAGTTTACCCCAAAACATGATTTCATCACATACAATATCATGTGTAGTGAGAGATGCATTTTCGGTAGACTGCAGAGGATATGTTTGATGTGCAGGTTTCAATCTTTTGGTGGGTGATATAAGGCTAAGTTTCCTATGTATTATACAAGTCTAGGCTTCCTCTGCCAGTCTCAGTTTTGGTAAATTTCACCAACATTGTAAGGCATATGCAAGTTAGCTTTAAACTAATAGGATGAGGAGCAAAAATTCAGTAGGTCGAGAGCGAATCACCGTACATCCAACCAGGCTTACCAAACTTGTGGCTTATGTAAAAATTCAGTGCTGTTTCGTACATTAACCACCACCTATTACTGCATGCAAAACAGTTGAATAAACAACAGCAAATACTGATCTAAACACCTGAATCGAGATACATTTGTTTGCTGAGGTTAGTTAACGTAACTAAAACACATTTATTAAGAGTTGCGTTACAGTTGTCAACTTGTTAAAAACTTGCTTACTTTTAATGTAATTCCATGAATAAAATAAAATATATTTTTATTCATCCTTCACACAGCATAGGTGTTAAGAAAGTATGGCACCAAATTTAAGCAGCAGGTTATAGCTGTGTCTGAAGGAATGAATAATGAACAGGCTGCAAAATGTTTTGGACGAAGAAGCAACATCTGAATCTGGAAAAATCACACATGTACTTTACAGTACAGTGTTTACTGTACTGCGTTTATTTATAAAGTAGTTACAAACCTAGCTTTGATAATTTATGAAAGAAACATACCTCTGAATTAAGTTTTATTCAACAACTAATGACATTGGTGATGCCGGCACAATGCAGTCAGCTGATGATTTTAAGAACGTAAGCAACCACAGTTCCAATGGCGCATGGTCACTTTGTTCATATTTTCTAACAAGACAGTATGACAATAATACATGCAATATAATTGGATGCAGTAAAACAATAGTTTTTATCAAATATATAATTATTATGAATACTGTACAACTGTAATTTGACTTGCAAATGGTATCTGTCGGTGTAACAACCTACCAAGGCCAATGGTCTCTCTCCCTCTCTTGCTTTCTTTCATCGACCACAATACCTTATGATGATGCTCCATCCTCCACTAAAAAAGTCTGGTTTTTAGAACTCGGGATGAAGGATTGGAAACCTGCACTGACATAAATAACTGAATCAAGGAACAGCTGATTGCTGACGTTATTTACCGTAACTGTCGAGCATTTATTAAGAGTTTTGTTAAAGTTGTCAAGTTGTTAAAACTTGCCAATTCTCAGTGGTGGCTTCCGTAAGTTATAAGTAAAAATAAAATAACATTTTTATTCATCCTTCATGCAATGGAGAACACTCTTAAGAAAGAATACCACAAAATTGAAACTGCAGGTTATAGCCGCAGCTGAATAAATTGAGTAACGAGTAGTCTGCAAAACATTTTGGAATAGGCGAAACAATGTTTGGAACAGGCGAAATCACATGCGCTGCTTTTAAAATCAAGTAACCTGCATTTTTTAAACCCAAATTTGTTAATTTACAAAAAACAGTATCTCCGAATGATGCTTCTTTTAGCAACTAATAGCAATGAAGATGCTGATAGTACTGTACTCAATCAGCCGATTGAGACTGAAAAGAGTATTGAATGTAAATGGCGGACGATTTCATATTTATATTCTGTGAATACAAGAACAGTATGTTAATACATACAATATATTGCAATTGGATACAGCAAGCAAAACAACTTTTATTTAATTCTACTTGATTCTAAATACAATTGTACTGTTTGACTTCTGCAGATGATTCCTAGTGATCTTAAGGAAGTGAATGTTCTGAAAACATAGTATGTACTGTGGTTTTGCATATGATCGAGAGAAGGAATCCAATCATGAAATATCTCTTAAACCCCCCCCCCCCCTTCCTCATTGTCAGTTTTAATTAGAGCCACTAAATGTTGCAGTCTGAGCCTTTTGCATCAGGTTTTTGTTATACTTTCAAGTATCCACTCATCTTTTTCTAGTTGCTTTTTGGTTCTGGAGCTACTTGGCCTCCACTCTTTTTGCATTCTTGCTACTGTACTTGAAAAAGAATACAAGATTTGTCTTGTCTATGAATTTTTTTGCATGAATTCAGACAGGTGTATTTAATGGACTAATCTTTTCATAAGAAACTAGCTCTTGGGTGGTAGTGCGTGAATTCCAAGCTGTCTTATCTCATGAAGATGTAACCCTACAGGCACACAGGTCTCAAAGTCACAAAGACTAAGAGGGAGTATCCTTTGTGGCATCACTCCAGCATTTTGTCTGAACCATCACCTTTTCATGAAGACCTTGTCACATATAAGACTGGATTGAGTATTGCATCATTAGAATATAAGCTTGAAAATCTGTATTCATTTAGTCTAAAATAAACATACTGTAGGTTTATTTGTAATTTTGTTCTTGAGGGAAACTAAAAAAGGAGGAAGTTGGTCAAGTACCCGGAGAAATGGTTGAGGGATGCATGAATGAAATAAGAGTAACTTCTTTTGATTCAAATAATTAGTCTCACTTTATAATAGTTTGTATGCTTTTCAAGCATTGGCTGCATTTCGTAAAATGAAAGTGTATGTATTATTGCGCTTGTGATAGTGAAGATGCTATCATGAGTAAGGTTTTTCTTTACACAAAAGTTTTGCGACAATCATCGGAAAGCAAAGCGTATTTACTCATGCTCATGTTGGCATGAAAACATTTATTTTGGTGTAATTGAAGATTGGCACATAGCCGATTTTCTTAGTTTAACTTTTTTTTTTTTTTTTTTTTGGTTGGTGACGTGTTATGGATATCAATGCTTTAGAAGCTGATAGGAATATACAACCTTTTTGTAAAAGCATTATCTTTGAAGACTGATATTTGGGTGGTTTTGTGCAGAACATGTGCTGTTGAAAAGTTTAAACTCATAATCAAGAATTATTGTTTTTGAGCTGAAGAAGGAATATAGATTTTGGTTTGAGGTACCAAGAAAAGTTTTTCTTGTATGAGGGTAAGTCAATAAGTTCATGGAAGACTGCTCCTGTTTTAATGTTCTAAGTAATTAGTAAAACCAAACCTATTCAAACGTGTTTTTGAGACCTTTCCTCTAGGTCAGTTAATCTTATTCATTCATTCACTTGTTATTACACTGCTCAGGTGCTCTTTTAAAAGTGTAATTTTCTGAGTTATGGAAAGCAACAACTTTGAGATGAGAGCCATCAAATTTTTTTTTATGAAACTTGATTGGAAAACATCACAAATTACCGAAGCTTTGGAGAATGTTTATGGAGATGCTGCTTCAAAGAAAAAAGCAGTTTACAAGGGGTTTCAGCGTTTTCGAGAAGGCAGAGAAGACCTGGAAAATTATCTGAGGGAGGGAAGACCATCAACCTCAAGACACCAAGAAACGGTGGCTGGAGTTAGAAACCTTTTAGAAGAAAGTTGTAGACTAACTATTGATCAGATAGCTACTACCATGGATATCTCCCATGGCTCAGCAATCTCAATTTTGCATGAAGATCTTAGCCTCAGCAAGGTTTCTGTGCAATGGATTAAGGAAATGTTGCACCCATGTCAAATGGTGCAATGAGCTGATCTTTCAGTTGTTTTTCTCAACAAGAGCTGTTGAAAAGGCTGTTATGATCTGAATTGTACCTGGTGCTGAGATGTGGATTTATCAATGCAATCATGAGAGTAAGACATAATCCAGACAGTGGCCCCCTTGTGGATCTTGTGGACCATTTAAATTCAAAACAAAGGTCAGCACAGAAGGTAATGGCCACCATTTTTGGGGATTCAGAAGGAACGATACTAGTAGAATTTCTTGAGGGACAAAGGACTGTCACTGGAAGTTACCACACAGGGGTTTCAAGAAGATTGAAGGCAGCATTGGCTGCAGAATAACGAGGAAAGTTGCACCACAGAGTTTAGTTTCATCACAACAATGCCCCATCACATTTTTCAAGAGCAACCAGAGATGCTCTTTGAGAATTTTGATGGAAAGTCCTACCACATCCATCCTAAAGTCCTGATCTTGCCCCATTGGACTTCTTTCTATTCCCAAAACTCGGAGAAGATCTAAGAGGAGCCTGTTTTGAAAGCATAAATGAAGCCAAAGCTGCTTCTAAAACCGGATTCCAAATGAGGAATGCTTAGGTATTTAGACAAGGATTGAATGGATGGGTGGTAACAATCTCGAGAAGTGCATTGATCAAGAAGGGAACTACTGCTATTGTACATTGAAAAATTCTTCAGGTTGTAAATTTTTATTTAATAGATCTTTATGATTTAAAAAAAAAATCTGCGAACTTTTTGACTACCCCTTGTATAAGTGGTGTTTTTTTTATAGCGTAGTCGCTGTTTCGTCCTCAAGGAGTTACCTTCCATGGTAAGGTAACTCCTTGAGGACTCAACAGCGACTACCAAAAAAGGTTTTTCTTATGTCAAAACCTGTTTTTTATTAAGCTACTTTACTCTGGCTATACACAGTGCTAGACAATACTTAGGTAACTGTATAGATTTACAAGATTGTTTGGTAAAATTGCGTGAAATTTGCCCTTACGGTTGTATAGATGCAGGAATTTGCTCATATCTCAAAGGAAGGGTTGAGTGGGGTTGATTATGAACTACCTGTAATATTTACAGTAGTACTAATGGGAAATTTCTTGTTATGATATACATATGACAATTATATATTAGTATGTGCACCCTGTCAGTAACATTTCATATAGGTTTGAAATAAAAAGTGTTAAAAACATCTCTTTATATTAATTTTCTTTAAGCATTGAGACTCAATTTTGTTGTTTCTGTCTGCTGTATTTTAATTTGTTTTTCGAATGGGAAGTGCAGTGTGGTTCGTCAAATAAGGGAAGAGTCTCCCATCCCTGTAGAATGTCATAAATGGCATTTAAAATTATAGACCTATCTTTTAAAGGTATAATTCAGTGCTTTCTAAATACCAAAAGAAGTTTATCATTGCAAAAAGATGGAAAAGAGTATTTGTACATTTACACACATTATGTAGCACATATACATGTCCATAATTTGGTAAAATACAGTATAGCACATAAACATAACCAAGTATGTTAAATCTTAAACAGGATTTAAAAGGTATTTCATTTACCTTTATAAAAACTTTTAAAAGGTAATGGTTTTTTATCATATGGAACAGCTGAGTTACCAGTATTTTGTTGGTTAAATAATAATTGCGACATATAAATCTTATGTTATTTGTCAAAACTTACACCAGTAAGACTTTAATTCAGTATTCATGGTAGAGTTTAGCTCATCATGTGCAAGAGAAATTTAGTGGTATTGGCTCTTTAAGAATTTTTATGCCCCCACTTTCTAATGCTGATGAGAGAGAGATTTGGTTTACGTAGTTCAACTTTGAAACCCATAGGTGTTTTAGCTTAGTAAACTTTAAGCTGATTTGAATGGTTTCAGTAGATTTTTTTTTCATCCATTTCTTACCTATACTTGGCAGTTTTTTGAAGAGTTCTCTGTCGTAACATGTTTTCTGTAAGGGGGAAGGATGGTTGAGGGAAGTGATTTTGACTTTGGTTAGCCATTGCACCAAGTCTGTGTTTTTCACTATTGCTCTTAATCATGAAATCACAGGTTTTAATGCAGACACAACCAGTTTTTGGTAGTTCTAGCCACTGCGAGTTTTCAAAAGAATTATCCTTATGTTCCCACTGGGCTGCATAAGACAGACCAGGTAACATTAAGAATACTTTCAAATCTGGTCTAGGCCAAATCTGACATTGTTGGTACAGTAATGAAATATAAGTGGACTCAAGGCTGGAAGGCTCTTTTATCCTGCCGTACAGCGACTACCTAGAAGATCACGATTCACCCTTCTTCCACCAAAACTCCTATGCCTTTTTGTCAGGGAAAGCTGAGGGGTTAAGAGGGCTCATGGAAGCTTCCAAATAGGTTTTTCTAATGAAAAAACCTTGATTTTTGTTAGTGTAGTTCCCTGCTAGACCTGTAGGGATCATATAATAGAAATTGACAAATGACAATTTACCCTAACCCTTGAGAAAAGAAACCACAGCTACCTAGATGAAAACATTTCATGGGAAAGACATGCAGAATCACCTCCCCTCTTTTATTCAGGGTTCCTGTGAGGGACTAATATTGAATAGAGGAAAGGAACCTGTATTTGCCTTAACCTTATGACAGTGAGGTGACGTAACCTAACCATTTTGGGATGGGATTCGGGACAACCTCTCAGTTGTGTCAGTATCCACCAAGGTGCCCATCCTCTGGGTATCTGGTTGGGGGAGGGTGTAGTTGTCTGCCTTTTAATTAGGGACACTTAAAATAATTCTCAGCCCATGCAGTGAGAGCAGCTTATTCGTGGTA
Organism: Macrobrachium rosenbergii; assembly: GCF_040412425.1. NCBI lineage: Eukaryota > Metazoa > Arthropoda > Malacostraca > Decapoda > Palaemonidae > Macrobrachium > Macrobrachium rosenbergii. Next base: position 5,574,186 of record NC_089758.1, read on the forward strand.
GTTTATGAAAAAAGAGGGCCATCTTCGATGTTAACCTTGACATCTAGGTAACCAGGAGTTATTGGACCAGGCTTAATGTCTTATATATAATACCAAGTTCTTACAAAAGAATGGATTCCCTCAACAGGTCCTGTCATTCTTGGCCTGGAGTGATGGGCCAGGGGACAGCAGCAACTGATGGCTAGTTGTATGGGCTGTGAAGTGCTGTTCCCCTTCTAAGAGAGCCAAGGTTGCTGATCCTGGCTCCTGATGCCAAGGTAGGCATGGAGACCTCTTCTTGAAGCATGTGGGTTGTGGTTGCTTTAGGACCATGGAATTGAGGAAGAGGTGGATGCTGCAGAAACTTGTTCAAGGACCAAGGACCAGGTAATAGGAGCCGTTGCAGGAGCAGGTGTTTGTTGTGGGACCTCAGGAGATAATTTGTTCCTAAAAGCTGTCCATGAACTGATAAGATTTTTCTTATAAGGAATAATGACAATTCCAGATCCCAAGAAAATACAAAAAGGAAAGTTTCTATATGAGTAACTTAACAAGTAATTACATAGCTAATGTTTCTACTCCTGTGGCAGACTTTTAAAAATTCACAGTAATGCTTCTATTGACAATCCCTGCCCACTATCGGAGCACTCGGGAAGCAACCAGCAGGTAAGCTCAATTTTGTTTCTGCCAGCTCGTACACATCAGCGCCATTGCAGCAGCTTTTTTCACAATTTTTAGTTGTATTTTGGTGATGTACAATTGCTTTGTTTCGGGAGCCAACGAATTTTTGTCAGCTTAGCCTTTTTGGATAGTTAGCCTTGCTTTTTATAGAATTACACTTCTGTAGTTTTCGCTATTGCAGCGAAGGGTGTAAAACAAGGTTAACAAAATCTTATGATCCTCACTCAGTATGCAGTGATTGTAGGGGGCAAGAATGTAGTAAGGAGAAAACTTGTGATGAATGTTCTTGGGATGAGAAGCAGTGGAAAAATGCACTTAGATGAATTAGAGAGGGACAGGAAGAGGAAAGTGGCTTTAGAGCCAGGAGATGGTCACGTAGCCTAGAAACTACTCCTATAGCTAGTTTAGTAGCTAGACCTGCTCTTCATTCTACTCCTATTCCTGCATTTTCTCCTGATACTGGCCCTCATACTATTCATCCACCTACTCCCATGCTTGGCTCCTTTGCTTCCGACCCAATACCATTGCCAGTCTCAAGTATAGGTTCAACAAGAAGAAAGGTCTTGTAGTTAGTACAGTAGCAGAATTGGGAGAGTTGCTGAAAGTGATTATGGATAAAGTGTTTGCTAAAAAAAAGTGTTGAGTGACAGTGTAGTGCAAGTGGAGGAGGTGGCTACCTGTCCCATCGGTTTTCTAGACGAAGGTCTGTCATACTCCCCTGAACCTGGGAGAAGACATAATGGAAGTCCAAGGGAGGCGGAGGGGGTTTGCCTGTTGCAATATCCCAAGTGTCGACAGAGCTGTTGAAAAGGCGCCTTTTTGGAGGTGCATCAGTTGTAATCCAGTTCCGACAATTCCGCCGTGGACAAGAGGCACCAGAAATGATACCTAGATTCTTCAAGACCGCGTAAGCGCCCTTCAGTTGATGTGGGTTGCCATTCAGATCCTCTTCCAGTTAAGCAGTATAGTTTTGCGTGTAGTTATGTGATGGACACTTCTGTCACTGCCCCTGTTCAGCATTTGTCTTTATGGGATATTCCAGAGGCTTTCTCATCTGAGCGCCCGGCACTGGCTCCCAAGCGTCTGGCACCAGTTCCCAAGTGCCCTGCACCAGCTCAAGAGTGCCTGACGCCAACTATTAAGTACCTGACACCCGCGTCTGAGCACCAAGCGCCTGCTCCCAGATGTGTGTCTCCTTTTCAGTCTGCTGAGAGACCACGGTCTCTGTCACCTTCAGATCAAGACAAACTGTTTTTTGGCTCCGATAAAGCAACAGTTAGCTGAAATCATGAGCTTGTTAGAGAAAGCTCCCTCCACTGCCAAGACTTCCCATGATGCTATCCTGTCTCCAGTCTCCTCAGAAGAGGAGGAGGTCGACCAAGAACCTGTTCCTCCTTCCTATGCAGGTCCTCTACAGTATCTTTTGATGAACTTCCCTACCTTTTTCACCCCAGCTGCCCCGGTCTTGCCTGCCTCGACTTTTGTGATGAGGAGTCGTCCGGACGATAAGACTAGACTTCCCTAGATGGTATGTTCTTCGTCCTCCAGGAAGTCTCTCGAGGAGATGGAAGATTGGCTTTCAGCTAAAAGGGAGCAAGGGAAAGCTTCTTTCGCCTTTCCTCCCTCTCGCTTAGTCCATAGGAGGTATTTATCATACATCAGTGGGTAAGCTCCTTTTTTGGAGTTGCTGCCTCCCTTAGGGGACTTCTTTGGCCTCATCGACTCTTCTCGACCTTTTGCGTTCTTGTTGGCAGAGATAATGTTTTCATCAGTGAAACTAGATCACCTTGTTAAGGGTCTTTTCAAGGTTTTTGAAGTTTTTAGCTTTCTTGATTGGACAGTGGGAGCACTGGCTAAGAAGATTGAGGACTTCCAAGATTTATCAGGAGACATTGCCTCAGACTGGCTAGGGATCTTGTCCTGTGCAGACAAGGCCATTAGAGATGGATGCTCTCTAGGGCTTTCTGCTCTATTCATATTGGGAGTTCTTAAGAAGAGAGAGCTCTGGTGCTCCTCTGCTAAGAAGGGAGTCACACAGACGCAGAAATTGGCCCTGTTATTTTCTCCTGTAGACAAACCTCACCTGTTCCCACAGGACACTGTTAAGGCAATTGCATCCGACCTTCAGAAGTCTACGCAAGATCTGTTGGCTCAACCCTCTAAGTGTCCCAAGGATTTGCCAGCCTTTGCACCGAAGATGGCCTCTCCCCAAAAACAGTGCCCAAAAAGTGAAAGCGATGTCCTTCATGCGCTGGCAGGAGTCAGATTCCTGAATTTTTGGGAAAAGTGGCTGATTGGAGGAGCAGAGCCATGGATCATCAAGGTTCTGAAGGAGGGCTACACATTGAGAGCTGAGCCCTTTGATACAAGTCATCACTTTCATGTCTAAGATCAATAGTACATGGGTCCCCATGGGAGGCTTCTGTTTTTTGAGAGCGAAAGACAGCCATCAGTTCCAGAAAATTGACATGACACCTCGTTAAAACTGACAACCATCTCCTAGACACTTGACAATCTTCCAAGGAGGCATTCATTTGTACAGCTAATCTAGCATGTTCAGGGGAGTCAGATTTCTCTGTTTGGCAAGAGCCCCCTTCCAAGCTTACAGGCAGAGTATCTTTCCAACACCACCTGCTTTCACTGGTGGAGGCAGTCATAAGCAGTCATAAGTCTTAATTGGGCATGCTAAAGCCAAGCTCTGTTCACATCTTTTGGTCTTAGTTTGAAAATTGGATCCACCTCATGCAGATTGTAACAAGCCCAGGATTCCTTCTAAGTGCCATTGGGAAACCATAGATTGGGCAAGGAACCTTTACAAATCTTTCCTTATTCTGGGTATCTATCCCAATTAATGACTTCTATATCAGAGAAGTTGTACAGGAAGATCACTGATTTCGATGTCTTGGCATGTTTGCCAGAGAATGGGATAAATTTGGGGAGGAAACTCTCTGCTACAGTTCTTCTAGGAAGATGTATTCCTGTGCTCCTATTGAATGTATAAACTCAAAAAGCATTTGTGAACCAATCCCCCATTAACCAGCTCAGTGGTCTGGTTAAACTAAGATATACTTAACTTAACTTTGGGCTTGCTGCTAGGAACATGCTGCATCCCTCTCACATCTCCAGCAACCACTGAAATTCACCTTTATGTCTTCAACAGCTGTATTTGTGGCAGGTGATAGATGATGTCCCCACAGGTGAAAACAACTCTGAAATAAGAGGGAAAAAAACAAAAAAACTGTAGTATGCAATGAAATGGATCAACTTGCTTATGAGTACTATACATGATTATGAGGACTGGTTAGAGACAAGTTCTTAAAAAAAGTTGTTCAAGTATAAATATTGGTTTACTTAAATTTAATTACTATATATTCAGACAAAAGGTATTATCATATAACCTAAATAACTTAACATAAAAAATTTATGACATCATACAATATGTAATGTAGGTGTGCTCCCATTAACGTGCACATTTGATTCTGAAGAAGCAGATGTCTGAAATGGATGTTAACCAGACATTACCATAGTCGGTTGTTTCTAGACAACTCAACCATGGACAAGGTACCTCTGTCACTAAGTAACCTACAGAGCAATATGTTCAGTGTTTTGTACAAATTGGTTTATTTTAAACAATGCTTTGTTCATATACGGAACAAACCTTGGTCTTAACATAAAGCTGTGGATGTAGTTCAAGCTTCCTTACGTTAAGACCAAAGGTTTGTTAGTTATGAAAAAGCCAATTTATTGAAAATTTGTCATTTCAGCCCCCCCCCCCTTTTTTTTGTGCAGAAGTAAAGATTTTTTTTTGGGGGGGGGGCAGCAGAAGTAAAGATGTGTTACACTGCTAGTGTATTAAAACACAACATGAAAAAATGAGGTTGTTTAATGATGTTAACTAAGGATACAGGCACACCTAGAACATTTGACCATTTTTAATTTTGACATTTGAAACAGTTACCAGCTGCATATGCATGTGTGTGTATATATATATATATATATATATATATATATATATATATATATATATATATATATATTTATATTTATAAAAGTCTTGCTTCATTTTAAATTGTACTGCTTAACACCAACCAGTGGAGAACACTACTTTTTTTAACTCCAATTTTTTTTTCTTTCTTTCTTTCTTTATTTTTCAGCAAACCAGATGCTGATTAATCAGAGAAATAGAATGACATATGCAAAACGCATGAGGAATACATGTCAGTTTTAAACATTTTTTAACACAAAACGTTCTTGCTTCATTTGCTCCTTACTCTTCAATATGGTTGTAATCCTGGAATAGGACATGCTGATGTCACATGTGAGCAATTTTACATGTTTTTATCCTATATGCAGTCTTATTAACCTTCTCTTTTTAAGTCGAGATGGATGCTTCTTTGTTTTTCTATGCTGCTAGTATTGCTGTACCAGCATTGCTTTGGGTGCAGTTTGATGTCATGACAGAAGACATAGTAAGGTTCTTTTAACTATGAAATTGCATGAAAACGACACTTAAAAGTAACAAAGATACTGCTGAACATAAGAATAAAATTTTTTTTTTTTCTGCAGCATCTCTGATGCTTCCAAATCTGAAGCCTAAATTTTTATATACATCCAGCACTTTTATAAATTCATAGAAATTCACAGTTGTAGAAAATATGGCAGTGTACTGTACAGAAGTGAGCAGTTAACGTAGGAATCAAAATCATATAAATCTTTTACCTTAAAATGTTAGTTCTCTATGAACACTTGAGGACTTGTGTACCTAATTCTCATGGACAGTATGAGAAATTCTAGATAGAAGTTCTCTATGAGTACTTGAGGACTTGTGTACCTAATTCTCGTGGACAGTATGAGAACCATCCAGAGAAAAGGCTGGGCAACATGGGAGTGGATGCCAGTAAGGCTATTTACAGGAAGGTTCACTCAGAGAAAAGGTTGTTTTGGGAGGTGGGTGACCAGGAAAGGAGTTTCCGCAGCTGGGATGGGGGTGGGAATGCAGTGTGGGATGGTGGAGGGGGATAGACCTAGGTGTTTTGACTCTGTCAGAGCTATTTTGGTGTTACATTCTTTATGTTTCTGCTTTTTCCACATTTTTATTAAAGGAATATTACATTACAGTACTGTACTATAACTTATAGAGAGAGAGAGAGAGAGAGAGAGAGAGAGAGAGAGAGAGAGAGAGAGAGAGAGAGAGAGAGAGAGAGAGAGAGAGAGAGACTGATACCCCTTACTTTAAAGCCTGCAACACATTTGCGTACATACACACTTCTGCTTTTTAAATTTTTATTTACAATATTCTCACTTTTGTTTTTACTTTTTTTTTTTTTTTTTTCTCTTTTTTGTCATAATTTTTGCTGCATAATGGATAAAAAAAACTTACGACACACACACACTCACACACACACATTTCTGTAATAACTCCAGTGAAACAAAAAATGATTATTATTTTTTAGTAATGTTCTTAAAATGAGCATGCTTTTGACATGTCATTATTGAGAAATGCCGTATGAACGTCATTGCTGAGAAATGCCGTATGAACTAAAGATGTAAACGCAGGGTGTTTTCACACACCATCCATGATCAGGCAGAATGAGAAATCAGTGATCATAATAAAACAGAAGATTAATAATAACATTTTAAATATGTTATGTTCTTAAATATAACATACTGAAAGAGCCCAGTCTGCAGTGCAGTATGAATGATGCAGTACTTGGCATAATTCAGGTTAAGGAAGTACTATGAATAAAAAATGCAAGTTTTATCAAATTATAATTAAAACAAATGAAATATAATTCAGTTTTGTAATAACCGCAAAGAAAGTTACTGCAAAAATACGTTATTGGTGATAAAACCATGGTAGGCAGTGGAAAACACAGGTAGGCTTTCTAATCACTGAATTGTGTGTTGTTTATGAGAGAGAAAGAGAGCAGATAAATGTTGTTTGCATAATGTTTCCAGTTTAAAGTGTGATGGTTGTTTTTTATAAGCATGTAAAAGAGATCACTGTGTATCTGTATGCTGTGTATATAAAAATGATTATGTATATACAGGCAGTCTCTGGGTTAGGTCATGGGTTCCGTTCCTGAAGCCTGACGTAAGCCAGAACGCCGTATTAAAAAGTTGCTAAAAATGAGAAATAAAATTGTGAAAGCCTTACATTTAATCCTTTGGTTGTCCCAGTTAATTTGCCTTTTTGCTGGTGATGTGTGCATCCATGATCTTGTAGAATTTCCTCCAAAAATGTGCAGATATTCATCCGTCACGCAGTGCACTGTAAGACCGAAACGATGTAACCTGGGAACATCCGCTGTAACCCAAAACATTTATTTTTAATGAATATATTTGAAAAGCGACATAAGCTTGGAACGATGTAAGCCAAGACCGACGTAACCCGGTGACTGCCTATGTATGTATGTTCATATTAATACATCCAAGGCTTTTATGGATATTGAAAGTTTGTGGAAAGTAAAAAATGCACTGAAGTTTCTTTGGCGCAACTGATTTTTCTGTACTGCGTATAATGCTGTATTAAACTTTCAGTCATGGGGGGATTGAAAATGGCAAATTTGTAATTTTTCCCTATTTTGTCTTTGCAAGTAGTTACACAAACAGTGAAATACACTATAAAAATCAAGATGGGTGAAAATGAAAAAGATGAAGTAGAGTACTGTATACATGATAGTACAGTTCCATACGCTACTGGGTAAGAATTACTACAAGAATGAAAACCAAACTGATTTTGTTCCCGTACGGGGGTAGTGCCGTCAGTGCTCTTCATGCGGTGCACTGTAGGCATTACTTAAGGTTCTTTGCTGTACCTCCATTCATATTCTCTTTCTTCCATTGTGCTATCCACTCTCTCTTGAAAATTGTTATGTAGTGCAACTGCGAGGTTTTTCTCCTGTGACACCTTTCAAAACTTTCTACTCTCAATTTCCCTTTTGGCACTGAATGACCTCATAGGTCCCAGCGCCTAGCCTTTGGCCTAAATTCTCTCTCTCTCTCTCTCTCTCTCTCTCTCTCTCTCTCTCTCTCTCTCTCTGTCTGTGTGTGTGTGTGTGTGTGTGTGTGTGAGAAATGCTGAAATTGCCTACATGGACAGGACATGCAAAATCTTTTTTCTATAAACATTAACCCATAGAGAAGAAGAGAAAGGCATGCAGATGCGCAGTAACAAGACGTGTATGTATGTATTTACGCATACGTACATGTACATATACACACTAGTGATTTTATATTGAACAAGTAGCTGCCATTTTGTTTTGCACTTTGGTACTTTCACATTAAGATCTAATCAGAATTTCATTCCAATCTGTGTGTGTGTGTGATATTCTTTTCATGCTTCATTTTCTTTTCATTTTTTTTTTTTTTTATCATTACACCAAAATGTGTTGTAAGCTAGTAGTGCTTAGATTATCGTATATGATTGGATGAAACCTTTGGTAAACATGTAGTAATTACATACCATTAAGGGATGTTAACATTCATGATGTACATAAGGGTCTGTTTACTATGTCTATCTCATGAGTTGTGCATGATAATTTCACATTATAAGTTGGTATCACTTAATAAAATATAATTTTTACATTTGATTGTATCAGTAAACATCTTGGATTACCTGTTTGCCCAGGGCTTCAACCAATACTATATGATTTCCTAGGCTACAGTGGATCATTGGGCGTTGTGGATGATTAAATTTGTACATTTTCGTGTGCCATTCCACATGAATAGCAATAAAAATAACCCAGAAAGAGAAGGTGAGTAAAACGAAGCAAGTGCATTCTGTAGTTTACTTCAGTGTGATGCCTATGTGTACATGTACATGTACACTTGTATAGAAACACAAACTGAAACATTGATGGGCAAGAAAAGTTCTGATGCAGTAGGGTTGGGCAGTTTTTACTGTATGTTATTGCTTCATAATCTGCTTCGAATTTTTTGTTTGCTGTTATGTCAACTTCAGAAATTCTGATTTGATATGAAAATAGTGAACTTTTAAAAATGTAAACTATTTTTAAAATAAATGAAGTGAGAAATACAATAATATACTGTAGCAGCCAAAGTCACAGTTGAAACAATAAAACATGCGCAGGACACCAACCAAAAAAATCAGTCGGCTGGTGAGCGTTGCCACTTTCTTTTTATGATTATTTTCAAAGTTGTGTTAGTAAAAAGTGGGATGCTTGTTGAAACTTGAGCATCTTTGGTGCCAGGAAATATATTGATTTCTTACATACAGGCAGTACCTGGTTAACAGTGATCCGGTTTTACGGCGCATGTCTAGCGACGAAACACTTCAATTTTCGGCACTGAAAATCACCAATTTCCACTTATTGGCGCCAATACATACCTAACAAAAGCATTGATAACCGAAAATTGGTGCTTTTCGGCGCCGATAAGCTCTGAAAAGGTGCCAAAAATTGTCGATTTTTGGTTAGTGGCAATTTTCGGTTATCACACCCTCAGATTGGAACCCCTGCCGATAACCGGGGGCCACCTGTATAATACAATATTTTTTATGATTGCAAATTTAAGCACTCATAAATTCATTGTTACCATCAGTTATCCATTGGAGGTTGTGGAGATGGAAGAGAGTGAGAGGAGCAGCCAATTAGAGAAGGAAATTTATATGATGTAGTCATGATGCACCTCTATCAGCTCCTTGAAGGCGATAAACAATAAGATGTTGTATGTTATATCATTGGTTAGGAGTCAGTTTGGTTGCCAAAGCTCTTAAGAAGATGAGTGCTCTTCCAGCCACAAACCTTCTGTGACATATTCGTGATGCGTCTGTGTCAGCTAATCACAGGCGACAAGCAAAATGACTTTGTATATGATTTTGTTTTTGAGCCAATAATGGGTGTGAAAGCTCCCAAGCAGACAAGTGCTCCCCTAGCCCTCCCCATTCTGCTTCCTCTCACCCCCAGCATGATTAACCTGGTCTATTCTCCCACAGTACCCTGTTATCAGTGTACTGTTTAAACTGTTATCAGCATTACCATTCTTCTGCCTGTGCAACAGTGCAAACCAGATGGAAGGTTTTTATTCATGGTAACATATCCATGTATATGTTTCGGCTTTGGTTGCGTATATGTGAACCATAAAAGTAAAATGACGGAATTCAAGAGATTAGGCCTTTATGCTAAAGTATTTTCCTAATGTTTCTGTTTTATATCACAATTTTATTCCCCATGATAGATGTTACTTACACACATTTACTATAGTATATGTGTATATAAATTCATCTGAAATTATTGATTTTAGTTTGGAAATCTCATGGCTCATGCCTTGTCTCAAAATTATGAGTTGCAAAGTTTGTTTCAAGAGCCTGGCAATAATAAACATGAAGGTAGTGTTAAGATATGCTTACGTGACCCATAATTTACATGTTTGTGTTTGTGTTTGACTCTTTGTGTAGATGGTTTGAAATGTACACCTTACCAGTTGTTCCCTCACCTCATGAATTGGCAATTAGAGCATTATTTAGATGCCATGTGTCAGGTAGAGTGCAGAAGTAATTGAAACAAGAAATCTCAACAGGTGGAATCGCAGTGCAAAGGGGCTGCCAGTGATTTTGCTGTTGCAGCAGGAAACAACAGCTTGAAGAGCACTTCTGTAGATAGTGTTGCCAAAGTGGTGAGAAGTCCCACTGATCCGAATTCTACCAAGATGTCAGGCTCTACCAAGGAAGGAATTCTTACACAGGTATCAAGAAATAGCGAATCTAGCATCTCAATGGTGAGTACTTCAGATTCAGCGACCACTAGTGCGACGGAAGAAACCGCAAAGAGTGCATTTACCAAGAAAGATGATGCTAAGAAGGAGCGGCCGGTAGAGCCTGCCAACCAGTGTACATTCTCCTTTTACTCGAGCAAAGTGTGGAGTGACTTGCAGAAGCACATGCAGAAACATCTGCCTTTAGAAAAAATATATCGATGTGATAATTGCAGTTATAGCACAGCTAACAAAGGCGCTTTGAATCAGCACATGCGGGTTCACACAGGAGAAAAGCCGTTTGCATGTCAGTTTTGCGAATATCGAGCGAACCAGAAATCACACATAAGTCAACACATGGTAAAACATTACAAAAATTTCCTGTCTCGGTAAGGACTTCATGGGTTGCGAAAAAAACTTTTTCTCTCCAGTAGGCCTTTCAGTATTTTCTTTATCTGATATTGATGAAAGGCTAAGTTTGTACAATACTTCTGTAGCATTGCATATACAGTTACTGTATGTGAATATTTGTGTTGCAAAATTTTAGTGTATTGCAATGTTAAAGAGGCAAATTGTGTAAAATATATTTGAAAGGGAGGCTATTTGTTAGGAAGTGGCAGATGTAGCAAAAACACTCACTGTTAAAGGAAAGATTGAAATTAAAAAATGTAAATGTTGGTGTTCAGATTACAATACTTTGTATAAGGAATAGAAATATTACAGGTATCTTCACGGAAAGTGGTCATGATTGTCTTTTATTGTGTAGTTTTTCGTAATTTTATGTACAGTGGACCCCCACTTTTTCACGCTTCATTTTATCGCGGATTTTTGTGAAACATATCTTTCACTTCTACGCGGGCACTTTCACCAGCTCGTGAATTTTTCTATGGACTATATCTTTTAAAATTATCACTAATTCACTTTTTTCCGTATTAAATTAGGCAGTGAACTGTTTAAATAGGCAGTTATCAGCATTTTAGTTTAAGGGGTACAGGTATTTGGCAGGTATAAGCATTTTTAGAGGGGATTTTGCATTTCACAGATGTTGGATTTTTGTGGTTGGTTCTGGAACCCATCCCCGGTGAAAAAGTAGGGGAGCACTGTATATGTATATTTGGCATAATGTGAGCCTTTCAGTCGAGAAACATGTCAAGCGCCATCCTGGGCCAAAGTATTTTTAATTTAATTTATTATATTTTAAAAATGGCACTTGGCATGTTCCTCGACTGAAAAGCTCATATGTTTTATGCATACAATCTATTCTGTATGTGCTTTTAAGCTGTGTGCAGTTTGATAGGTTTTTGTCTCAAATTAGAAACATCTGAAGAATGGTTAGGAGAGTGATACCAAAGGTTTATGCAAGCAAGCCTAAGATTTTAACATGTTCACACGTAAATTGTATCTTCCCAGTTATTTGATTTGGTTCGGTGAACTTTTTCCTGTAACAGAACCATAATAAGGACCTCTAGTTAACAGTTTCCCTCATGTATAAGAGCTCTGCATTTTCTATCCAGCCTGGCTCTGTATAAGGGGAAAAAGTTAGTTTAATGAACAGAGTTAAGTAAGGATTCTCCTCCCTAAGTTGATGCTTCTGTAAGTCATTGTGTCCCTCAAGAGTGGATTGTGTTTTGTAAGGGGTGAATCCAGATAAAAACAGTATTTTAATTGCTGAATCATGGATGAATCTTTGTGCCGAAAATATATTTTAACATTAGCATTTCCATAAAGAAAAGGTCTACCATCTGTAAATAAAACCTCATAATTTAGCACTTCTATCTTCTTTACCTACTCTGTTGTATGTACTAGATACTAAAGACCTCCCAGTCTAACACCAATTGTGTGCCTTCCAGTCTGCACTGACCTCATATCTCTCTCTTATCTTTCCTCTTTTCACCAGAAAATTATTGTTCATTTTGTCAGTGCAACCAAACACTCAGTCTTTTTATCTGTGCTAAAATTTTTTATATCTTTGCCTTTGTATGTGCATTTTCACCCTTTGATCCCTTATTACTTGTAAAAGTTATTCACAACAGCCATTACTTTTTGTCTTTTTCACTATAAATTTCTATATTTCATCCCCCTAAAAGGACAGTAGGCTCAACAATGCCTTCATACATCCTAACTCTGTTTCCCTAGACTTGTTGCAGAGATCCTGCTTCTGTATTTGCTGTATATAATTCTGTGACTCACTACTGCTTTCATGTTCTTATCATGCATTACATAAACTTCCCAATACTGATATGAGTCAGCAATACATCCTTTCATTACCAAAAATTTGGTTTCTCAAGTTTGTGTGTAAGTAACAAGCAGATTAGTTTCCTTGTAATTTCACCCAAAATTTATCAAAATAGTTATAATAACATGAAATTGTACTACTCTTGGAGTAATAAAGTGTAAGGATAACTGCAAGAAAGGTGAAGGTTACAGAATACTTTCCTAAAATAGTTTGGGCAAACTTCTTTTTCTCTTAGACATGAAGTTTTGAGGCAGAGTTGGCCGTGAATTGGTTGCCGTTCAGCACGAAAGAATCGATCATTTTCATGGTTTGTCTTTCTGTCTTGTAAAAATTTCCTGTATATTAGTATACCTGTTTTCATTTTTGAAGTTAAATCGTATACAAGACAGTGAATCATGAAAATGTCAGTGTAAAGGTAATTTATTGAACTTCTTTAAAAGATGTATCTCACTAATCAATTTGTGTTTATGTTTTTTTTAAATCACATCGTCAATGTATTGCTGTTGTGTATATTTAAACCAGTATAATGTGCTTACTTTTGTATTATATTGTCAGTGTTGCACATTGTACGGCTGCTGCTTTTCCCTAATATTAGGAAGAATAAAACAGATAGCCAGGGTCCTTTGACTGCTAGGTATTTGTTGGTTAAATGGGGATCTCATTCGGTTTCTTACCTAGGGCTTGTGGTATGGAGGGAGGGTACAGCCATGATGGGATTCTTGGAGAGGATTAATGCACGATGTCACAAGCATATTTTGTTGATTTCAGAAGTTGGTGTTCTAAAAAAATTTAATTTTCCAGAATTATCCTTTTTTATGGCCTTCATTTATTTTTATTTTTGTGATTTTAAATTAAGTTGTTTATTTTTATTAAATAGTATTAGCATCAGTGACCTTTGATGTTATGATGCCAGTATACGTGGTATGCTGGTGTTAGAACACTTGCTTGACTGCAATTTTATTCTTTTGTGCAGAGATGCTGGGGTATTAACACACACACACACACACACACACACACACACACACACACACACACACACACACACACACTCTCTCTCTCTCTCTCTCTCTCTCTCTCTCTCTCTCTCTCTCTCTCTCTCTCTCTCATCTCTCTCTCAAGTGTAGGTTGTGAAATTTTAGTAACAAGGATAGGCAGCAAAACTGCAATTATAGTAGAAGCTTTTTTTAATTCGTAGGTAGTGTTAGTGCTGTGATTCGAAAAATAACAAAGTTTGCTATTCACCATAAAATGTTTAGAGTGTAATCACATGCTTCTTCTTTGGTATAGTGTTTTATTATATTGTGCGATTGTGTGTAATCAGAGTGCTTAAATTTTGTTTTGGCATGAAATGCTGAACCCAATAATTACAAGACATTCCCCACAGGTGGGATTGAACAGTGATGGCTCGAGGCTCATTGGCAGATCACCAGGCGGCAAGTTGCACCAATGCCCGTTTTGCTTGTACTCTACAGATAGAAAAGACCACATGCAAAAACACATTCGTACTCATACGGGGGAAAAGCCTTTTGTGTGCCCTTACTGTGGATACAGTGCCGCGTCCAAAGATAACATGAGACAGCATATTAAAATTCACACTGGGGAGAAACCTTTCACATGCCCACACTGTGATTATTGTACCAGCACAAAAGGGTCCCTTTCAAATCACATACGGACACACACAGGAGAGAAACCCTTCAGATGCGATCAGTGTCCTTATAAAGCCTCTAACAAGAACGCACTGAGATACCACATGATTAAGCATCAGTTGTAGTGTAATATTGCTATTAGTTACGTTGCTTTTGGTAAGGTTAGGGAATATACTCGGAAAGTTAATTTTAGCCGTAAAGCAGAGATAGAAGAAGAGAGTACAGTAGTATCAGCATGTATGTGTATGCACTTTCTAAAATAGTTACTGGTGTGGTACCAGGAAAGAGCAATATAGAATACATATCCCTGGAGTGGCTGTTACAGCCTTCTAACATTAAGCTACAGATAAATCAGTTAAAAAAAAACTTGAAAGTAAAGCAATTACCGTGATGCAGATTTGAAAAGGTTTTATATTGGCTGTCATCACTTTTTAGTTAATTTAACCTAGTAAATGAGAACGAGACGTACTAAGTTCTGTTTAATAGTAGGGCTAGGGGTCAAGTTTACAGTCTTTATATAAGCAGTCATATCAGCAGACTAAATGTTACATCATTTAGAAAGCAGATATAGGTTATTTCCATTAACAGTGACAGAGAGAATGATAATTGATGCCACATATCCAGCAGCAGTCCAGTAGTAAGGTATCTGTTCGACTAACTGAATAACAGACCATTCTATTTTTAATTAATATTAGTAAGGGGCCCCTATAAAAATATTAATTGAAAGTAGAATAAACCTTATCAAGGAGTACATTTTATACATTGTTATGCCTTAAGGGCTGTAATTATATAGAAACATGTAAATCAGCATATTATGGTTGTTTTGCCCGGTACTATATGTATATGAAAACCAAGATATACAGAGACTTATTTAATATAATGCAATAGAAATTATATTGTAGAATCCAGGAAGTCTTTTCCTCCCTGTTAAGTTAGGATCCCGACAAAAGGTCGTCTTCAGATAACCAGTCTTATTTTTTTTTTTTTACAACAATGCTGATTAGAAAAATAATTATAATTTTATCATTCTTTGATAATTCTCAAAAGTATATTTCATTCATTAGCATCATAAAAATTTTTTTTTTTTTTTGGTACATAATCAAGACATGTGATGTCAAGTTACACATTGCTTAGCCTAATAGCAATTGCATCATCTGGCTAGTCGTATTATAGTGTAAACAAAACCAAAGAAAGAAAACTGCGCACAGACAGAACACAATGAACATTATATTAATGGTGATGATAATGAATAGAAAACTAAAAAAAAATATAGCATGAGAAGTTAATATCACCATTTCTAGGAAAATACAGGTGTATTCAGCAGCCGGGTAGAAAGAATAATAGTATCCCCAGTACTACCCTCTTTCCAACCTGCCTGATGATGAAAGTAGATTGAGACCAGCCACCTTGCCCTTGAATCCCATCAGCACCTGGTGGTAGCAACAACAGATGTCCTATGTGCCCTGACAGCTTAAATTTCACAAATCACGAATCACAGCAGGTTCACTACAGGAAGACAGTGAGAGGAGGAAGTTGGTGGGGGACAAACGTCCTGGGGATCAAGATGAGATATAAAAAATAGTCAATGAATGCTTGCCAATAATTAGATATATAAATTTGTACTTGCTTCAGTTGCATGATAAAGTTTCTGATAAGGTTTCCTGAGTAATAAGTTATTCATTGTGAGGTTTGATCATATATTAATCAGTTTTCCGTAAAAGTTGGCAAATTTCAATGTATTCCCCTGGCACATACAAATAACTATCATTATATGCCATAATGATAATTATACCATCATAAGAGATTCTGGTTTTGATCATTTTTCTTTTAGCACATTTCAGTAATGTATGTTTAACTCCCTCCTTTACACATGGTCTGAAGGATAGATATTTTTTTTAAGTGATAAACTCTCATTTTTGAGTTGCAGTATTGGCTCATCATTGTTATGTTGTTCAATCCCCATGCTGTGGAATGTGATAAAGTGATGTTACTGTATGGTATATACTTCATCTTCTGAGTCGCAAGATTAGAAATAGGTTTCAAAGTGTTGAGAGAAAGAATTGGGTATGAAATAGTGATAATTGCAGACATTTATACTCTCTCTCTCTAGTCTTGGGGTTCCTCTCTTGGGGACGTGACAGAGATGGACGTTTCATCTTCGCAATGATTCTAGGGGAGGACTGTAATTTAGAGCAACTATATATATATCTTTGTTAGGGAGGCAGGCCTCCTCAACAGAATGTAGATCATACACAGTACAGTGTGTGTATATGTATGATCATATATATATGTATATATTTTTAGATATTTCCTATATGAGAATCCTTTTTAATTTATTTATCTTTTTATTTCCGATTTAATTTTATTATATCAATAAAGCCAGTTTTAATAGCCACAATGTGTTTCAACCCCTTTTAAGTGTTTAACATTTACGTATACCGTAGGTAGCATACATATTTCATCATTATGTGAAAATATGGGGTGTGGTCATTTTAACAGCAATATTACGTACAAAATGTATGTATATGATTAATTTTTTTTTTTTTTTAGGTCATTCCTCTGTAACACTTCTCCCTGTGCCTGTACTGTAATGCTCTTGTGAATGATATACATGCAGTAGCAGTAGCTCTCCACACCCCTTTCATCCCATTATCCTCAGTTCCATTCTCCAGTTCATTGATGAGAGAGAGAGAGTAAGAAAGAGAGTAGTTATTACAGAAAAGCGATTGGTCTAAGAATGAGAAAGTAATGGGACAGAAATAAATTAATAGAATTTATTTGGAGAAAATAAAAGCGTTGGAAAACTTTCATACGGAATACTTGCTAGGTATAAGTCCCACACTGAAAGAAATATTAACTTTTTGTGTATGACGGTATATATAGAATACCACTCAAGAAATACATTGAATATGCCTTTATAAGAAGTTTAAGCTTTGATGTAATGAAGGGGTTAGGATTTTTGGGGAGATGCTTATTGAGCAGGCCAGAAAACTTAGCTTGGGAACATTACCTCATAGCTTGCTAAGCACTTCTGATATGCATGCTTTATGTGTCACCTGATGACCACTGTCGATATTAGCAATACAGCACTTTATTTTCAAAAGCTGTGGGGAATTTCGTCCTACCCATGAGCACTGCTTCATTAATGGTTACGAGTTAAAGTAGCCATATAGCACTGACATAACACCAAGGAATTGCCAGAATTTTATTTAATTTTAGATAGTTATCTTTGTCTTCTTCTTCTTAGCTTAGTCCCATTTTATACGAGGTCATCCTTTTGGATGATCCACTTCCATCTACCTCTTTGGTGTGCTTCTGCCTCATCAAGTCCCTTCTCTCTCAAGTCATCCCTCACACATCTCCATCTCTGTCTTGGTCTTCCTTGTCTTCTTGTACCCTGCACTTCCATCTCCATAGCATGCCTTCCAATATAGTTTTCCTCCTGCACTTTCTTTAATATTTCAGCCACTTTTGTAGACCCTCTGATATACTCATTCCCAATCCTATCCACCCTCATTACACCAGACATCCATCTTAATGTTCTCATCACTACATCCATTTTCTTCTCTGTTTTTGTCATACTTGCCTTTTCTGTACCTTCCAGCCCGAGAAGAACCCTAAAAGGGTTCAGAGGTTTGGTTAAACAAATCGTTTATAACTAACTAACTTTTCTGTACCATATAGCATAGCTGGTCTTACCACTCCCATGTTGAACTTTCCCTTTAGTCTTAATGGCACTCCTTTGTCACAAAGGACTCCAGAGGCAGCCTCCAATTGTTCCTGCTTTTATCCGATGTTTTACTTCCTCATCCAGTCTTCCACCAGCCTCTACTGTAAACCCCGAGTATTTGAACTTGTTTACTCTTTATTTCTTCTCCATCCAACTTTATACTCTCCCTGCCATGCCCCTCAATGGTAGTATGGGGGTAATACATATACAGTACAGTATTCTGTTTTTGACCTGCTTACTCTCATTCCTCTATCCTCCAGTGCTACTCATATTAGCCTTTCATTTTCTTCATTCAGCAGTTGTTTAAAATACTCTTTCCAATTTTTTAAGATATCATCATACTTTCTAAGTAGGTACAGTTCCATTTGGATCTTTAATTTTCTTGATATGTGTGACAACTTGGGTACTTTTGTTCCTGGCCTTTGACAGTTTCAGCATCTTCTTCAGCCCTTCCCTTGTTCCCCATTCTGTATATATGTCATCATATGCCCTTCCCTTAGCTTGAGCTACCACCTTCTTTAGCTCTTTGTTTTTCTCCCCAAGCCTGTCCATGGCCTCCCTTAATTGTGATTCTTCCCATCTCTTCTTTGCCTTCTTCACTCTCACTGGCTTCTATATGTCATCATCCTACCACCAGCTCCCCTTTTCTTCCCATACCGTCTCAGATGTTTCCCCAAGTACTGCCTATCACCAATTTGTACCACTTGATTTTCCTTACGCCTTTTTTTTTCCCCTCAGCTTCAAATCCATACATAAAAGTCTGCGTTTGGTGGGCTATATGGGTCACCTTGGATGACTTTGCAGTTTTTGATTACCAATAGCCTTTGCCTTCAGTAAAGAAAGTAATCTGCCACCACTCCTGTAGGCAATTAGGTGTTCCCTTTTCTTTTTGAAAAATATGTTTACTATTGCCATGTCAGATGGGATGGCTAAGTCCCACTATACTCTCCTAGGTTTCTTTCACTTATCCCTTGACCTCCATGCGTAGATAAAGAATGTAATGCAGTGAGAGTTCAGCAGTACAATGCTCGCGAAGCTACATCCATTTACCTCATAATAGCTGTGTAAATAGTTGTTGAGTCTTTTATATTTGGTTTTGACAACTAGCTTTAACTTAGGAACATAAAAACATTCAAAATATCATGAAGCATATTCAGCCAAGTTGTTTGAGAGTAAAAGTGACCAATGGTTTTTTTTTTATATTACACCTTGACATTTGTTGAGACTTCTTTGACTTAGCAGTTTGATATTCAGGGGCACGTTATTATTGCAGTGAAAATTTTAACATTTTTGAAGGCACTTTTCTGACAACAGCTTATTATTGCAATGAAAACTGATTCCAATGATATATAGCACCGTAGTTGTTTGTTTATTTTAAAGAGTGAAAAAATAATGGTTGTTTGAATAAAATTTGGAATTGCCTGTTGCTGCTGTGGTCTTTAAGCAGCAGTATTGTAGCCCGTAGGAGGTTAATAGTTGTATCATAACCTGTTTTAAGCTTGGTGCTACCTTTTAGAACCCAGCAGTATGTATGTGAAATATGGATATGGTTACATGAGAGTTCCCTTATTGGTGTTTATGGTAATCTCTGGAGTCTGGCATTTTTTGTGGTCCAGCAGTGGCCAGGTTGTAAGGCTTCTGGGTTAAAGAGGTTCAATCTTTATTTATCACTTTACCTGAAAGAACAAGAGGCTGTTAAACCAACATCAAACAACTTCTCTCTCTCTCTCAGTTAATTAATTATGGTAAATTATAATTAGTCTGTAATTGCAGATTAATGGTGATGTGTTTCCTAAGTAGAAAGTTTTCCTTTATTTAGGCAGTGTAGTGTTACTAAGCATGTCCTTTCCTGCAGGTGGACTCGGACCTGTACAGTTGGACGTACGATGGAAGTGGGAAGGTTTTTTCATGCAGCTACTGTAATTACTCCTCTGTTAGGAAGGACCACATTCAGAAACACTGTCGAACCCACACTGGAGAAAAGCCTTATGCGTGTTCAGAATGTTACTTTAGGTCTTCAACAAAGGAATCTCTAAATAGACACACAAGGCTCCATACAGGAGAGAAACCTTATGCATGCAACCTTTGTTCGTATCGAAGTACACATCTCAGCTCGTTACATAACCATAAGCTAATACATAGGATGAAAAATTGATTTACTCAAAGATGTTGACTGTACGTACTTTGCTCTGTATACGGGAAATGTTGAATTAGGCTTTTAGCCAAGTACTGCAACAGGAAAGTACAGTATGTTGATAGACCTGAATTTTTACATAGAGCATCATGATATTGAGTACATAACTAAATTTCTGTTATGATATGAAAAAATTGTTTACATAAACAGGAGTTTGTATGTAAACTGCTTGTATTGTACAAATATCTATGCATACTGTGTATAGTACTGGTAATTTTTGCTTTGTGTATTTTGTGTTTGTGAAGTAAATGTACTTATAATATTTTTTTACATTAAAATTTATTTTCAAGAGGCTTGTGTGTGGTAAATATCAATGGTAGACTGCTTTCTGTGGCATTTTTTGAAGAAAATATTGTTTGGTTGGATTTAGCCTTTTCTATAATTTTGGATACATGTATTTTATGTAAAGTATACAGTATTTAGTAAACTATATTTCTCACATGACTAAATTCCCGGCAAACCATATTGATTATGGTCAGGTATGAGAATTTTCATGTCTTGCATAAGTTTACAAGTACTTTTATGCGTGTCGTATGGGACACCTGTCATCTTGGCAATGTACAAAGCTCTCCGAGTTACTGCATACCATTCATGCATCTCTGCGTAAAGTACAAAAATTCATTCTCGCTAGTAAACTGAGCAAGCAGGTTTCCTTCAGGTTTCATTGCAAACCCACATAGTCAGAAAAAGTTAACAGTACCTTAAAGTACTGTGCTGTATGATAATGAAAATATGTTATCTGAGAAGTACAGTATTAATGTCGGTTATGCTGTGCTAAATACCAGTTGTAATCATTTCTCTTGAAGTGTTATTTAATCTGTAATATGCCATTGTAACTTATGTTGTTATAAAACTATCGTAAAGAATATTTGCAGTTTCATATATATTTTTAAAAGATTTATGTCCTGCTCCCAGTTACAAATAAAATATAAAGAAAAATAGTTTATGTACATTGATTCACTAATCTATGCTTTTTTATTCTAATTAATGTACAAAGTACATGCCTATGACATCATTACTACATGTTTATTTGATTCTCTGTAATCATTGGTTTTCCAGCAATTTGGTAAGGGAATGACTGAAATGCAAAAGACAATAGACAACCTAATTCAGTGTCAAGGAATGCTGAAAAAGATTAATTGACAATCTGCAGTACTATACACTGCAAGACATTATTATATTTGGTACCCCCTACAGGGGCTTAAGAAATAATTCTTTATATTGATGTATCAGTAGCAAATCACATTACATTCCATCAGCCAGTGCCAGAGCCTCTGCTCTTATCATCCTTTTATTTTAAACAAAAACATCCAAAACTGGACAAGCTCCGTCTGCATGGTTACCTAAGGATGTATCACTGAACAACACTACTCAACTGATTTCTTAAGGATGTGTTTACCTTCCTGAAAGTCTAAAGCAATAATTGATTAATCATGGAAGTTATGGTTACATTTGATATAAAAAATTTTTGGACAAGTCTGTTTAGCTAGTCACAATAGGTGTCTAACTTTACACCTTAAAATCAATAAAAGTGCTTTTTTTGATGATGCTGTAGAACTCTTCAGCTGTTATTTCAGGCTATGTCTCCAACACAATATACAGCAACTTGTCTATGTTAAAGTATCCATACCCTACTACTATTCCGCAATAAGCTGTAGGTCCTGTTGCTAGGTAACCAATTGGTTCTTAGCCATGTAAAATAAGTCTAATCCTTCGGGCCAGCCCTAGGAGAGCTGTTAACCAGCTCAATGGTCTGGTTAAACTAAGATATACTTAACTTCTTTACTTCACTTTAATGTATATTCAACTGTATTTGTATTAATGCTTTAAAGTACCTTTAGTATGGTTAAACTCACATTATCAGTAATATACAGAGAGAGAGAGAGAGAGAGAGAGAGAGAGAGAGAGAGAGAGAGAGAGAGATCGATTAATACTAGGTTCACAGACAGTTGATATAGGACAGTTGCGAACAGCCTTATGTGCTGTGGACAATGATAGCCCAGGTTTTTTAATTCCATACCGTAATAACATTAGTGATGTACAGTACTCGTGATAGGTGCAGAGTTATAGTATCAAAGAGAGAAAGAGAATTTATATAGCATGCTTAGACCAAAGGATAGTTGTATGATTGTATAATTCAAGTACAGGGTGTAACGATGACGTATGCTAATGCTCTAAAGATTAATTTTTTATACCTTGCAATATATATACTGTTTGTTCTTTATTATTATTATATATATATATATATATATATATATATATATATATATATATATATATATATATATATATATATATATATATATATATATATATATATATATATACATATATATACACATATATACATATATATACACACACACATATATATATATATATATATATATATATATATATATATATATATATATATATATATATATACACATATATATATATACATATATACATATATATACATATATATATATATATATATATATATATACACATATACACACACATATATATATATATATATATATATATATATATATATATATATATATATATATATATAGTTTGTTTTTAATAGCTTTACAATATGCAGAATTACATTACAAAGAATGAATACTAATGCAATAGAGATGGTAGACTAGGCTTACACTGGTCTCAAATTAAGCACATGCCTTTTATTCTAAGTAAGGAAAATGCATACTGTACTTTGTTAGGGCAGACCTCCTAACGTACATCGGAATATTTGATACATTTTAGTTTTGTAAGTGCTTCAACAAAATTTTTAGTATCCTTATATTTAATAGTGTTGCTGTTGATTGACTGGAAAGAAATGCCTGGCATTAAATTGAAATTGGGTTTGTTCTGTTGTTATTTCAGAATTCTTGTCAAAAGCTTAAACACAGTTTTATATGTATGAGATATATGCTTTTGAAAACAGTGCACATAAATAAAGCACTTTCAAAGTGTGCACGTGACCTGAACGTAAGACGTCAGTTTTTTATGCCGAAGAGGTAATGTTTTTGGTTGGATTTGTATGTCAACTCATGAACACATTTACATGGAAACTACCTGAATGAACAGATTCTTAAGACTTGTGAGAAGATTCAGTGTTTCAGGTAGATACCGATTTCCATGATGTGAGTGTGAGTCTGGATCTTTATCCATAACTTTTATTTATCCTTTTTGTAATGTTGCCACTGATGTGATTCTGAAGTAAGTAATAGCATCCTGCTTTTTTGAAAAAATCAAAAATCAAAACAGCATTTAGAAAATTTAAGTTATGCAGATTATTAATGCATGAATATACAGGCAGCCCCTGGTTATTGGTGGGGGTTCCGTTCTAAGGGCGTGGTGATAACCGAAAATTGGTGATTTTTTGCCACCAATTTTCAGTTATCAGCGCCTCTGTTAGGTATGTATCAGCATGAGTAAGTGGAAATCGTTGATTTTCGGCGCCGAAAATTGCTGATTTTCGGCGCTAGGCAAGCCCCGTAAAACTGGATCGCCGTTAACCAGGGGCTGCCGGTATGGACATTTGCAAGGTCTGATTGCCCTTTCTAGTTATATATTCAACATTTGCGTAGGTTTTACACTTGCAAAGTTCTTTAAAAAAATTTTTTTCCCTTTTTATAACAAAAAAAAAGTAAAATATAAGTCATCATTTGTTGATTGGATTTATAATTTGCTGTAGTATGCAATATATATATATATATATATATATATATATATATATATATATATATATATATATATATATATATATATATATATATATATATATATATATATATATATATATACATACTGGGTAGGTATAAGTAAATTCAATATGGTTTGTTATTGTTATTCCATTTTAAGCAAGTTTATGTTCATTTCAATACTTATTGCCAAGCCAGTGCATGAAGCATGGTTATACTCGTATCAGGCACTTAGAAGTCTTGCTCGTGGATGGGGATGATAAATGCTTTATAGTATTGGAGATTGTCCAACGAGCAGTAGCTGGGCAATTTGAGCAGCAAATGTTGAAACGCCATAAATATTAGTTCAAGTCATTGGTAATGCATCACACTTTATAGGCAGACTTGTTAAATGATGAAGCTGTGTTAGAATTGCATTTGTAAACTCTGGCTACAGTATTTATGTACAGTATGCCACCCTTCCATTTTCCCTTTAACCTCGTCAAAATTTCATTCTTATTTAATTGAGAAGACAACTTTTTTCAAAGTCCTCACAGAACTTGATCAAACTAGAACAGATAGAAAATGTTGAGAATCATCTCTGATGAAATGACTAAAACAAGAGAACATCTTTCCAAAACCCATTTTTTCCAATTGGCATCACTGTTCTTGACAATCTTAGTCATTCACTTGAATATAATGTATATTATGCACAGATATTACCATTGCCTACAACACAAAGGCCTCTGAAGTTGTGTCATGACTTTTGTATGCTTTCATTTCCTCAAATTCCCTTTCATGTCCTTCCTCCTGTCTTGCAGTTGTCTTCCAGGTAGTTGTGTTGTTTTATATTTATTGCTCCATTTGGAATGACTCGGCATTTCCTGTCTCGATGCTAGATCTTCGCTCACTACTGTAGTTTGGTCTTGCTGTCTTGTTTTCTTGTGATACTCTTTTGGCCATTAAATGAAAAGAAAAAGTTCCTTATCTGCCCAAGTGGCTCTCTAATACCTGTCAGGCTTCCAGTTTCATTCGCACTCTTTGGAAGATAGTAGCTCTTAAATTACTCAGATTGGTGACTATTTATCTATGGACAAGGCTTTGGGTTCACTCTCCTGCTTGTGTTTCTCCTGATTTATAAGTCCTATTATTTGACCTTTCTTATCTTTTTCTGGATATCATCTGGTATGGATTACCCATTCTGTTAGTTGAAGCATGAGAAATTTCAAATGTGAGTATTATAAAAGTACAGAGGGAATTCCACTATTAGTTTCTGTTCAGTATTCCTTATTTTGAAATGTAGATTTGAAATATGAAAGAGTTATTCAAGGGGGAAGTGATAATTTTGCTGGTGGAAATGATTTTTTAAATTCTGTGTTGCTGACATTTTGTGTATTACCTCTAGTAACTGGGCAACATCTGGTTTTGTTCTGTTAAGGGGTGTCATATGTTGCTTTAGGGCTTTTAGTTTTACTTAGAATTATTTTTTTTTATTATGGGAGTGACGCTTTCATTGATGGTATGTAATTTCTTTTTCGAAATAGCCATTAGGTTCGAGTAAATTTATCTTTAGTGAATGGTACCCTGTGCATTATTTGATGTCTTTCATTTTAATGTAAAATAGAATTTGAGACTGTTGGAGTGTTATGCCATTATTTTCAGTGCTCTTTGTCTGGAAGCTTCAATATTGAGACATCTTTTTCTTGTCAAGTGGAATATATATTCTATTTAGTTTTTCTGTACCTTTTTTTGGAGGAAGTTTCAGTGGTGTATACGTGTTTTACAAAGGGTGCAGATTTTCCAATGGACTGAATGTTGGATGCTCAGAACTCATGTCAGGTCTGGCATACTTCCGCCCCTTGGATCAAGCACATTTTATTCTATCATGGAGGCATTTTTGGTTCATTTCACATATAGCCTGCCTCTTTTTCACTATTTTAGGAAGTTAATTAGTACAGTAGAGTATTTACTTAACATTCATGTTTGTAAATGCTTTCTTTCATTTTGAAGGACTTACACTTCACATTTACTAAGTATGTTCTTTCCTGCAGGTGGATTCGAACTTGTACAGTTGGACGTATGATGGCACTACTGCATCTGGTAGGGTTTTTAGGTGCTGCCTTTGTGCGTATTCTACTGCTAGGAAATGCCACATTAAAAAACATGTTCGCACCCACACAGGGGAAAAGCCATTTTCTTGTTACCACTGTTCATATAAGTCATCAACTAAAGAGTCGCTTATCGACCACATGAGGCAGCATACAGGAGAGAAACCTTATGCTTGCAGTTTATGTTCTTTCAGAACTGCACATAGGAAGTCCTTGAGCATGCATAAGTTAATGCACACATGAAACCAGTAAATATGATTATAGAAAATCTCAATACATTCCAGAGGGACAAATCTTTATTCTTAAAATGTTGGTTTTATATATATAATTATATATATGTATATATATGTGTATGTGTGCTTAAAAAATCACAGTAGATGCACATGACTTCAGTATATAAGCGAATACCACAAGAAAATGACATTCAGAAGTTCAGTGCCAAGCATTTTCATGTGTTTATTCATGCATCTTTTTGAATAAACATATGAAAGCGCTTGGTGCTGAACTTCTGTCTGTCATCTTCTTCCTATATATATATATATATATATATATATATATATATATATATATATATATATATATATATATATATATATATATATACACACACACACACACACACACACACACACACACACACACACACACACACACACACACACACAGGCAGTCCCTGGTTATTGGCGCCTCTGTTAGGTATGTATCGATGCCAATGTCGCAATTATTGGCACCGATAAGCTTAAATCATCGCCAAAACTCACCGATTTTCGTTACTAGACGAGCACTGATAGCTGAGCCCACCCGTAACCAGGGACTGCCTGTATTATATATATATATATATATATATATATATATATATATATATATATATATATATATATATATATATATATATATATATATATATATATATATATATATATATATATATATATATATATATGTATATATACACACATGCACAGTATGTATGCTGGCATATAGGGCGACCTTTTAACGTTAAAAAATCTCCCCCAAAAAGGGGGGGGTCGTCTTATGCACGAGGTATAAAAAGATAGGCTAACCACAGAAGTGTCAGTTGTGTTGATAGTTAACTACCATCACAACTATCAACATTGTAAGCAAAGAAATGGTAAAAACTGTGGATAATTCAAGTGAATCACGAGCAACACAACTATCGATACTGTAAACAAACCAACTTTAATTACAGTAATTACTGTAGGTAATTACCATAATTAGATGTTAGGATGAGTGAGCTGTCACTTTGTTACTAGCTGTATCCAGTGTACCATTATTTTAAGGCAATAATGTTAGACAATTTTGCTTTTGATACTTATTATATAATGCCCTTAACATTGGGGTTCTTTCCAATTTTAATGGAATACGTTTATGCGGATCTACTTCCAACAGCCGTTGAGCATGTGCCATGATGTTTATATCTTTCCTAGGGGAATAAAAAAGTATTTTTTTGTAATGGTGAGCTTTGCCAGACATTTTAAAATCTTGGAAGATACTGATTTTACACAATTTTGGTACAATAATTCCAATAATTATTGATTTCTTTTATGTACCAACTAACTTACATCAGCTGATAGTGTTATTTAATTTGATAAATTGGGGGTCATCTTATATGACAAACATACCTATAAGCCTACATTTTTACATGAAAAGTGCAGGTCATCTTATATGCTGAGTTGCCTTATACGTCAGCATATATGGTATATCATACAGGTATTGTCCTACTTACAATGAGTTTAGGTTCCAAAACCCATCGTTTGTTGAAAAAACTGTATCCCAAATTTAGCCTAGCCAACACTAGGGTATTCAGTACCATCTGTACATATATGGAAGCCTAGCATACACTTTACAGTGTACTCTATACATATACGGTATAGTAATTATTAATATCAGCTAATTCTGGAGGTTCAATGCAGATTGCCTTTGATAATTCAGTACTGTAAGGGGTAATCACCAAGATTCGGTCCGTCCAACTCCGTCGTCGGCACACTTAAGGTACCAGGTTGTTGAAGGCTGTGTATAACTAAAAGTTGGAAGGGGAGTGGGATAATAAAGTAGCAAATTTGAGTTTTAAAGAGTTTACCGTATATACTTGCGTATCATGTGACTTTTGAAGACCTATATTTGAAGCTAATTTTACAAGATATAAAGTTAGCTTATGCAATATCCACATAGTATCGTATTTTAAAATACGAACATAACGAATATGCATCTTTTCCATGGATCTTCTAAAAAGTTATTCTTTACTACATTGTATCCAATATCACATGTATTCTCATATTACTCCTGTATCATAAAAATACGAACATGGCGATCAGTGTTTTGCTTTGGAAATCAGCTGAGGGCAATTACACGGTAAGTTTATTTCACTGTATTTAACTCAATGCAGGCGATTTTCTTGCTTCTAGTTAGCGTAATGTACATCTCGTTGTGAATTAAATTGTTATTTTTTCGTTAATAGATGTCATTAGGGACTTTTTTTTTTGTAAAAACAATGACAGATTCCATTTGCTGTTTTCACTTGAATTCATCATAATAGGAACTTTACGCATTTATCTTTTATTGACATAAAAACAACAATAAAATGTGTTCTTTCATTACCAGTAGTTTTGATTCTCCAATTTAATTTATGGTGGAATTTGATGGCATATCAAAGTTTACGGATGTTTCATCCATGTTGCCAGTGCATGATAATTTTTAGTCATTAGCAGCTAGAATATTGTTTTCTCAGCGTCAGCTACAACTTGCAGCTTAAATTTAGGAGTATGTTTCCTTGTTGCTCTTTCTCCATAGTGAATAAGGGTATAATGTAAAAATATATCAGTCCTATTCTACTTAACGTCATTTGTAATATAACTACAGTATAGTAATTGTGCAAGCAAAACAGCTGTTTTTCTCCAATTCGGATGTTCATAGCAAAATAGCTGTTTCTCATTCGGATATTTATTGCTGTGTGCATTTAAGCAATGAGTTTAACGTTACCAATAATACCTTTATCATTCTTTTACTTTTTCAACTTATTTAACTAGATGGGATAAAGAGTTGGAGGAAAAGACGTTCGTTTATTGTAATTTGGTCTCTCTCGCTGCTTGATTGTATGCTGCTGCTTGCACCTGTCGCACGTGAAATTTAAAAATATTTTTAAAATATTGGTATAGGTATTAGTTGCTAACCCCATCACAAAAACAAATTATCACAAGGTGAATTATTATAACTCCAGCGCTGTTTTATATATATATATATGAAATTTTTTATCACACCGTGATTTATATACAATCATGAAGCTACAAGTGTCGCTTAATATCAAATCCTCGCTGCCTCGGGAATATCCCCTTTGGGGAATTATCACAGAAGGGGAATTTATAAGTGATAAATGGGCGGACACTGCCGAGTCTCGATCCCACGACACAGATACTCATCCAGCAACTCCAGTCGACATTCTACCCACTGAGCTATCAAGAGAGGTATAAGTTAATGCCGAGTCTGGCGTACTTTATCTACCTGTCAAGAGCGGGGAAATTGTACTTAGCTTCGGCATTAACCCACCTCCACCATGATAGTTCTTTGGTACGTTTGGAACACGGAGCTCTTTTTATACCCTTTTTTGTACTCATCTTTATCTAGATTTTGACATTACCCAACAGGACCTTGGCTCTATTAATTTGGATAAACGGGATTACTGAGTGTGTGTGTGTGTGCAAGGGCAACTCCGTACTCTCCCTCACTTGACCTTGTTAATACTACTTAAACATAAACATTAAATATACAGTACTTATAAAAACAACCATCACACTTGAAACTGAAAACAGTATGCAAAAAGCAGCTATCTACCTTATTTTCCCATACCTTCAACAGAATAAACTCTATAAATATGCTTAAAAACAATAAAAGGAAACCCTCACTTTTTCTCTTACATGACACTCAGCATGGTAGGTTACACAATGTTTTTCATTTACCCCAAGCACTGTAAGGTACACTGTACTGAATACAAAAAAAGGTAAACCCTTTATTTTTTTATTGTTTGCACAATATGCTAGCTTACACACAAAAATTTTTCATGAACGCGACACGCAGTATGGTAGGCTACACATGTGTTCTTGTGTATGTTTATCACTTGATATTTCATGTCTAGTGTATGTAAAAATATTTAAAATACGAACTTTTAGGTACTGGCAACACATGTTATTTAGTCTTGTGCCACCAGTGCCAACGAATGAGTGTCTGTATATACATACTCTACGCACGCACAACTGCGTTTATCTTTTGGGTTGTAAAAAGAAAAAGTGAGAAAATATAGCATAAATATAAATGAGGATAGTATAAAGCATAAATTAAAAGAGTTAAGGAGTGTGTATGTTACTGTACAGGCTTCATTGTAAGCAATAGCTCTCTCTCTCTCTCTCTCTCTCTCTCTCTCTCTCTCTCTCTCTCTCTCTCTCTCTCTCTCTCTCTCTCTCTCTCTCTCTCTCTCTCTCTCTCTCTCTGTTGCCTTGTTACAGTACAGTACTATACATTTACAGTACATTACTATACATATCCTTTTATAAAATGTAGAAAAATCATAAACATAAAAACACGAAACCAAACGACCTCTAGCAAGTCATATGTCTACCTAGACCTCTTTACCCATCCAACACTGCATCGCACCCTCTCTCAGCCAGGAAAACTGCTCACCAGTTCTGCCCACTTTCCAAAACAACCCCTTCTCTGAGTGGAGTGAGTTCCTACACAGTCTTGCTGCCCCTCCCTTCCCATGGTGTCCAGCTATCCGACCCCAAACCGCCCCCCCCCCCATCCTGGGAACTTTTCAGGCCTCCCACCCCCAAAAATCTTTCTCAGTTTAAGAATATTAGTTGGCAGATGACAGGATATAATGAGAAGTGGTGATGTAAAGGAAATTACAGAAGTTCCGTATGTAGATGAGATAATGATGAAGGGAAGATGGAGATGGTTTAGACATACCCTTTCCACAACTCCTGAAAAGTTAAGTATACCTTAGTTTAACCAGACCACTGAGCTGATTAACAGCTCTCTCTCCTAGGGCTGGCCCGAAGGATTAGATTTATTTTACGCGGCTAAGAACCAATTGGTTGCCTAGCAATGGGACCTACAGCTTATTGTGGAATCCGAACCACATTATAACGAGAAATGTATTTCTATCACCAGAAGTAAATTTCTCTTATTCTTCATTGGCTGGCCGGAGACTTGAACTCATAGATATGTGGAAGATAAAGCAGAGAGACAATGGGTGGAATTTCAGAACCCTTTTTGTTTGTTGAACAAAAATATATTTTTTTCGTAAACAATAATTATTTGCAAAATATTAACTTAAACGTTATTTATACACTTATAATATGAAGTTCAAATATTGACTTGTATTGAAAAATGTATGCTCAGTTAAAAAAAGGAAAAATGTAATTTTGATTATTTCTACAAATGACATCTCTTCCCCTTTATTGTGAAAGATTAAGCCTCATCAGATACTGTAATTTCTCTTGGCATTCATTTGGATGGCTTCAAGAAGCATCTTCTGCGAAGATTACTTTTAAAATTGGTACATTTATACATTTCATATGGTGTGTAA
Organism: Macrobrachium rosenbergii; assembly: GCF_040412425.1. NCBI lineage: Eukaryota > Metazoa > Arthropoda > Malacostraca > Decapoda > Palaemonidae > Macrobrachium > Macrobrachium rosenbergii. The sequence goes on from NC_089758.1 coordinate 5,605,753, forward strand.
GCCCCTTGGTGTTTTTCATAATTCTCGAAGTAGTTATGTAAATTCATGTTGTTACATTTTTGTCTGTCCGAAGGTTTGGATATAAATAAAAGGATAATCCATTATACTGTAATGTGTTTCCCTTAAAACTCCATGTGAAAACCATTACTTAGTGATGCTTTGATATCATGAAACTTTGTGACATCTAGAAAGTGAAGATTATATTGGTATGTACAAGTACTGTTGCTTCTCTCTTTGCCAATGCATTAGATGCAAATGTGCATTAGATGTATCCTTGTTCTTTGCCAATGCATTAGATGCAAATGTGCATTAGATGTATCCTTGTTGTACAAGGATGTTTTGAAGAAAAAAAGTGTTTTGAGGAAAAATTATTATACTTTTGCTGTAAATATATATAAAAAAAAAAATTTGAAATGCCCTACTCCCATGGTTTTTGGTCATTTTCACATCTCTCCACCCCATTCACTTTGATAGTTGGTAGAATTACCATTAGGATTTAGCACCATCACTATCATTAACTTCTCTATCAGTTGTTAGTAAATTATTTTCGTAATAATAAAGTGTACAGAAAAGCTTCACAATCAATTGAAATAAATTTATTGAAGCCATAAATGCAAGAAAAGATGCTACTTCCATAGCTGTTACAGACTGTCACCAGAGTGTAGTACTATCACTGCTATGTATACCATCTGATTGTTAAAAAATATTGCTGATAAAATATGAAAAAACAAATAAAATCTTTGCAGTCTATTAAAAAAAAAAACCATGTAAGGCACAAATATAATGGCTCAGATGACAAAATAAGAAAATTTGAAGAATGTTTTGCCCAACTGATCACAATGATGGAAGATTGCAACTCTGTGCTTATGGTTAGTTCCATATTATTTTTATTCCAGCCACATTAAATGCAGGTTGGATATTTATTCTTTTTGTAAAGAAAAAACCACATCTTATACACCCACGGTTATGCTACAGTACTCTGTTATGTGTTCACTTTACTGTATCTGCCGTGCACCGAGTTCATGATTGAAAAGTTTTTGGGTTTGATTTCATGAGCCGTGTACTTTTTTCCCCCTGTCACATGCAAGTAGCTAATTAGCTTACTAAGGAAAGCCTCTCCTACAGGTGGATTTGAGCTACAACGATTGGATGTATGGTGGAACTGCAGTGAGTAACGGGATTTATCAGTGCACTTTTTGTTCTCATACTGCTGTTAGAAAGGACTACATGTCAAAACACCTCCGCACCCACACAGGAGAAAAGCCTTATACATGTCTTCAGTGTCCATATCGAGCTTCAACTAAAGAAACTCTGAATTCACACCTGAGGCAGCATACCGGAGAAAAACCGTATGTTTGCAGTCTCTGTCCTTTTCGAAGTGCACATCGTTCCTCTTTACGAATTCACAAGCAGACTCACAGTTAATGGTGTGTTCTAAGTGTCAATTCTCTTCTAGCATTAAAGCATTTAACACTCTCTCTCTCTCTCTCTCTCTCTCTCTCTCTCTCTCTCTCTCTCTCTCTCTCTCTCTCTCTCTCTCTCTCTCTCTCTTAATGATTAAAGCCTTTAAACATTTTGATAAACTCTCTCTCTCTCTCTCTCTCTCTCTCTCTCTCTCTCTCTCTCTCTCTCTCTCTCTCTCTCTCTCTCTCTCTCTCTCTCTCTCTCTCTTAATGATTAAAGCCTTTAAACATTTTGATAAACTCTCTCTCTCTCTCTCTCTCTCTCTCTCTCTCTCTCTCTCTCTCTCTCTCTCTCTCTCTCTCTCTTCTTTTCTCTCTAAAGTTCTTTATTAACATTTAAACATTTTGATATCACTTTCAAATTTTAGACACAAAGCTATTTCCAGTAAACAACCAAAGGACTTGAGTTTATTGTAGTATCATTATGAAAAGTGTATTACTTTATCAATATGTGTAGTTTGCTTTATATTTATTATTTTCCAAGTCATGTATAGTATCATAGTCAATTTGTGCATCACACAGATCAGATCATTTTATGAGATAGTAGTGGAGAGCAGTATAGGTGAGGGCCTTTATTACAAATTTTATGGGGAAAGAGGAGTGTGGACAAATGAAAAAATCCTTAGAAAATTACTATAGTTAAAATATAGAATGCAGCATGAAGAATATTAGCATCCTTGGCTAAAGTAAAAACATACAATACAATTTATATAACAATTTTGATAGCCGTGCCATTCAGGTAGCTTGCAGTCTTACTTAACAATATTATAGATTGCAGTGCAGCTTGACAATTTTATAGATTGCAGTGCAGCTTACTATTATCAGGAAAACATTTAAAGTGACAGTAACTCAAGTAACAACCTTGGTCTTCAGGACCTGAATTTCATAATCAGTCAATCAACAAATAGGTGTTCCTCCAAAAATTTGCTGACAAGCTTCTTTTGTCATGTAATCTGAATATCAGATTATAGTTATTATAGTAAAATAGTTTAACAACACAAGTTAGACTAACCTTGTGAGAGTTGGACCTTTTTGATTGTATGGGCAAGCAAAGTTGTTTAAGGGGTATTGACAGTTTGGACAGTTGAGTGTCCAGATAAACTTATCCTAAAGTATTGTCTGACAAAATTTTTCAGAAGAGTTTACAGACAATTTTGTTCATTGCTCTTATTGCCCTATGCGAGATAAATTATCATATAGCTTTTTTATGATCGATGAGAGGTAAATTATCATATAACTTTTTTATGATCGATGAGAGATAAATTATTGTATAGCTTCTTTATGATCTGTTGATCTCATTTAGATGGAAATTGTCTTCATTTACTTTAGTTCCCTACCAAAGTACCATTGTTTCATTGATGGGAAGTGATATCTAAGAAATTGCAGACACATATCTATTTTTTTTTTTGCAAATGAAGAGTTAAGTGTGGCACAAAAATTATTTTATCAAAATGTTTTTCATTTTGTGACATACAGTACAACAATAAAAATAAGCAAATCAACATTTTATTTTCAGATATACACAAGTAAATGTGTATACCTCTCAAAAGGAACTTTCTTGACAAGTAAAAAAAGAAAAAAGATCACAATAGGTGAAAAGATTATACTCCAGGTTCATTTTGATATTTAGTATATTGTAATGTCTTTGCTTAAGTCATGATTAATTCAGGTTTATATATATTTTGCATAATTTAATATCTGTTTCATAATTAATAATAATATTTCATAATTAATATAATAATATATATATATATATATATATATATATGTATATATATATATATATATATATATATATATATATATATATATATATATATATATATATATAATGTATACACACACACAGTGTAACTCGAGTTTATACAAATATTTTGGGAAATGAAAGAAAAGTAATTGAGCAGAAAATGTTCTTTAAACATATGCATTTAAGGATTCATTTGTCATTGAGGGGAATTATAAAGTAACCAATGTCATTAGCGCTGCTTTCATTATTATTATATAATATAATATAATATATATACATTTATATATATATATATATATATATATATATATATAAAGCGGTCCCGGTTTCTGACGGGGTTCCCTTCTTACCGCGTCGTAACCCGAAAATCGTCGTAAGCCCGAAAATCGTCAAAAATCATAAGAAAACCTTACTTTTAATGCTCTGGGTGCATTGAAAACGATGTAAACTGCATTATTATTGAGTTTTACATCAAAAAAACCTTCAAATTATGATTATTCTGCCGTTTTGGGGGCCATATTTCTTCCGTCGGATCGTCGGACGACGTCGTAACCCTGGAACATCGCGTCGTAAGCCAGAAATAATTTCTGATGAATATATTTGAAAAAGCGTAAATAAGCCGAACCGTCGTAAACCGGGGACTGCCTATATATATATATATATATATATATATATATATATATATATATATATATATATGTATATATATATATATATATATATATATATATATATATATATATATAATATATAATAGTTACAATGCCCTCTTAACTTTCTCGAATTCTTCGCACTTTTTTGGATATGCTTGTCACTACAAAGCCTTAAGATCCATGTGCAAGAAATATGAAGAAATTTTGATGTGCAGTAACGGGAAACGAACCCTGGTCCGCTAATCAGAATGAGGTTCACGGTCAGGTCGACAATAGTACCTCGTTCTGACTAGCAGAGCTGGGTTCGTTTCCTGCTACTGCACATCAGAATTTCTTCATGTTTCTTGCACTTGGATCTGAAGGCTTTGTAGTGACAAGCGTATCCTAAAAACCGCAAAGAATTCAAGTAAGTTAAGTGGGCATTGTGGCTATTACAATACATATGTATCTGGTAAAAGTCACCAGTAGATTCTACATTTTATATATATATACATATATTTTATATATATTGTATATATATATATATATATATATATATATATATATATATATATATATATATATATATATATATATATATATATATATATATATATAATATATATATACTGTATATATATATAATGTGTATACAGTACAAAATATTTTTAATAAAGTAGAGACTGATCATCCTCAAAGGAGTTACCCTTATGGCCCTGCAAGGCAGTCCTTTATACAGACCAGATGATAGTAAGGATTCTCTTATAGTTTTTCTAAACCAGGATAGTGCCTGTTGGTCCTGCAATGGACTCGAGGCAAGGTGTGTGTATATATATAAATTGTTGATTAATATAATTTATACCTTTTTCCAATAAAATTTCACTTGTTTCCTGACTTTCACTCTACCTTTTACATGATTCTTGTGTGTGAGAGAGATATATAGGAAAATGTTGGTAACACGGGTTACACTGAACAGGCTGAGAAAAGTTTTTGGGGATGGGGGAGGTTTGGAGAAGTTTCCAAGGTAGGGAGTTGGGTCTGATGGCTGGGCACCATGGGAGAGGAGGGGCAGCAAGGCTGTGTAGAGGGGCTTTGTTTTGGAAGGTGGGTGGAGCTGGGGAGTAGTTTCTATGACTCGGAGGGGGTGCGAATTCAGTGGTGGGTGGGTGAAGAGGGATAGGTAGATGCCTGGACTTGGCACAGCTTGTTTTGTTTCATGTTATGCTTTTTATGTTTTTATTTATGTTTTATGCTATTATCATTTAGATTTTTACTGTATTTTCTAATTTTTTAAATTTTTACAACCCAAAAGATAAATGCAATTGTGTGCATAGGGTATGAAAGAGAGAGAGAGAGAGAGAGAGAGAGAGAGAGAAACTGAGATGAATAGAATATTCTTTGATATCATCACTTTCTTATGATCTTAAATGGAAAAATAAAGTCTGCAGTAGTATACAGTATATGTATACAGTATTGCTATATACAGGAAGCTTTTGCCAACTTGATCAATTGGCCTCTTCAGCCTGAGTAAACATAGAAATAATCTATATACACTATATAAAAATGGATTATGTATGTGTGTGTGTGTTTGTGTGTGTATGTTCCATGATAACTCTGAAATGCATTGAGCAATTTCAACCAAACTTGGTATACTTGTGGCTTACTGTCTGGAAAAGAATACTGTGGGGATAAGACATCACTGGCACCAGAGGAGGGTTGGTGGGAAGGGTATGACATGTAAAAATAACCGAAAATGACTGATATTAGTGTCTAATCCAAAGTTTTCGAGGTTGCTGAGATGAATAGTGACACTCCCGATGCCCTTTAAGTTTAAGTTCAGCTGTGATAGGAAGGCGGGGGTGATGATGGGTGAAAAATAAAATGCTAAAAATGACAAGATATTAGTGTCCAATCTACAGTTTTCAAGGTTGCTGAGAAGAATAGTGACACTCCCGATGCCCTTTAAGTCTAAGTTCAGCCCCGATAGAAATGGTGGGGTGAGGATGAGTGAAAAATAAAATGTAAAAAATGACAGATATTAGTGTGTAATCCATAGCTTTCGAGGTCGCTGAGATGACTAGTGACACTCCTGATGCCCTTTAAGTCCAAGTTCAGCCACGATAGGAAAGGGGGTGAGATGGGGTGAAAAATGAAATGAAAAATACGGGGCAATTATCTTAACAGGAAAGGGAGAGAGTGAGAGGGAGAAGTGAGAGTAGAGGGGGCATTAGTGAGAAGAGGGAAAGAGTGATGGGAGAGTTGGAGAGAGAGAGTATAGGGGGTGTTAGGGAGGAGAAAGAGGGAAAGATTGAGGGAGAGAGAGAGAGAGAGAGTAGAGGGGGTGTTAGGGAGAAGAAAGAGAGATAGTAGAGGGGGTGATAGGGAGGAGAAAGAAGGAAAGAGAGAGAGTGAGTTTATCAGTTGTCATTCAGTTTTCCCAGGCAGCGCCAGGTTGGTCAGCTAGTATTACATATATGACAACATCTTTGAAAACTGGAAGTTATGAAATAGCTTGTTATTCTTTCAGGTAATCCCAGAATTACTCAATAGTCTAATAGCAATTCCATGGGAACGTCTTGGCACAGTAGAGGCTAGTACAGTATATTGGTCATTTGTGTGAGTGCTTGTTGGGTCTCCAAAAATGGTGAATTTGGAACAACCTTTCTCAGAGAATTGCTAATAGACTGTTGAGCAATTCTGGAGTTAGAAAGAATAACAAGCTGTTTTATAACTTCTATTTTTCAAAGATGTTGTCATATGAGTAACAATATTTCTATGTTTATTCAGGCTGAAGAGGCCAACTGATCAAGGTGGCAAAAGCTTCCTGTACATACTACTTCAGACTTATTTTTCAATAAAATATTATCTTGTGTACTATTATATGTGTGATAATCATATTTAGTCAATTAAACGCTAGAAAACACGTGCAAACTGGCACACACCAAGTACAGACTGTAAAGGCAACGTTTATGAAACACCACATGTAGATGTAAACGCACAGAGGCATACAAGTAAAGTTTCTGTGACCATAAGGTAAAATGACAGATCATTAATTTTAGTAAAGGAAAATGATCAACTATTTTTTACTAGTGTTCTTGGAATGAATTTGCTTTGAGTGGTCATTGTCAAGAAATTCCGTATGCATTAAAGATGTAAACGCAGTGTTGTAATGTGATACGCAAACGCAGTTTATGCATTATAAACTGAACGAATTACATTTTTGGTAAATTGTACTAGGCTAGGCTTTCAAACAAGATTACCGAACTTATGGCTTATGTAACAATTCATAACCATCTCTTAGAATTAACAACCACTTACCAAAGAACTGACATAAACATCGTCGGGTATGACGTAAACAAACGAATCTGGAAACAGCTGTTTGTGATTTTGAGGGATTTTACTTGTTAATGTAAAGTATGGTAGTCTACCTTTGTATACATGTTTTACATTTATGTGCAAAAATAAAGATAATAATTTCAGTAATACATTTGTTTCTTTTAGAATAATTCCAATAATACATTTTTTTTTTTTCACCCAAAAAATTGTTCCCCTAAGTTATTTCACAAGTAGCTCAAGTAGCTGATTCTGAGGACATAAACGTTAGTAATTGCAAATGGCGACCAGTTGGTTTTCTTATACATAGTAGGATGGTGGTGTAACATGATAATAATGCAGTATAAATCTGTGCAGTAAGTAAAATTTCAGTTTCATTACCTTTACCCTCTTCTTAAATAGGGTGTAGGTCAGTAGTAGTTCACACACACAGGTACACAGTTTGTGTCTTGTCTCTGGTAATATTGTACGATATGGTAACAACTGATAAGAAGTAAGTGTACTGTATTTATGCAGTGTATTTTGTTACAAATATGGGGAAAAAGGTAGATAATTACCTTTTGCATAAAGTTTTCAGTTTATGTTGTTTATAAGCACATTGAGTAATTACACTTACGTGGTACTGTGTTGACTTTTTTAGGTGGGGAAGGGTACAGCGTTGCCCGTGGACACCCCTAGATTTTTTTTTACTTGTACCCTACCTGGATTTTGCTATTATCCGACTGGCCCTTGGCTATGTTAATGCAGAAAATTGAAGGATTACTGTAAGTGTGAACGATTGGCCTAGTATCCATTTGCATAAATTGAATAGGCTATCACAGCTATATTCAAGATAAAGGTAATGGTAATGAAACTGACATGTTACTTACTGAATCCATTTATACTGTATTATCATCATATTATCATCATAACACTGTATAAAAAAAGCTGACCGTCCGCTATATGCATTCAAGTAGGCTAGGCTAATGTCTTCTCAGAATCAGCTGATGGAAGCCTGTCAGTGAAATAATAAGGAGAGTAATTTTTTAGTTGCTAAAAGAAATAGATTATTACTAGAATTATTTTTTTGTACATAAATGTAAAACAATATACAAAATTAAACTAATATACCCTATTAAACTAATATACCCTATATTAAAATCCCCCAAAACAGCTTTAACCAATGTGTTTGTTTATGTTTTACTTATGTATGTCAATTCTTTGAGGTGGTGATGAAATGGATCACACTACAGTAGTATCAAATTATCCCGTTGCACCTTAGGTGAACCTAAAATATACAATATATATAGTAAAGTTTTGAATTGCATGATTTTTTATTTCACCAAAGTTTCATTGAAAATCGAAGTAGACATTTGTTTATGTATTTTTTACACCTTGTCATATGTTACTTTTTTTTGTGTGTGTATCATTTAAGTGTCCTTGTCTTTCCTGATGGTTCACTAAGCATGCCTTTCCTTCAGGTGGATTTGAACTTACACAGTTGGACGCATTGTGGATATACTGCAACTGAAGGAGTCTTTCATTGCAACTATTGTCCTCATACTGCTATTAGGAAGGACTACATTTTAAAGCACATACGGACGCATACTGGAGAGAAGCCATATGCTTGTTCTTATTGTTCACATCGGTCATCAACAAAGGAGGCTTTAAACTCACACAGGAGGCAGCATACAGGAGAGAAACCATTCGCATGCATCATGTGCTCTTTCAGAACAGCACATAAGCATTCCTATAACAAGCACATGGAAGTCCATAAACCAGTATCTCATTAAGTGTTCTCAGTAATGTGTATTACGTGACACTTGTGCCCGTTGTTTTCTTCGTGTCTTGTTTTATGACTGGTTTGGATGTAATTCAAGTGTTTGTTTACTGCTCTTTTTGCGTTGCTAAAGAAAGGCAGTTTCACGATGCTGAGAGTGTGTAGCAGGTTCAGCTTTCAGATAGGTAGAAAATGTTTTGTCTGGTTGTCATATGTTGTATTACTCAAGGAAGCCATGTATCTTGAATAGCGAAGAAATAATAACTGCAAATTCAGCTTGACTAAATAATTTGTAAATGTTTAGTTTAAAAACTACAGGACCACTGATGGTCAGTATGGAAACTTCTGTGAACCTACTAGAAATGAAGATTATTTTTTATTGTATGCTAGTAATGATTAAATCTTACCATGACTCTCAAGTAGGTAATCATAAAATGAAACTGTTTGGTAAAGGGAGTTTCTAAGTTGAAGTTGATTGGTCCTAGAAGCAGGGGCATAACCATTTCCAAATTGCTAAAACCAATGTTCCCTCTTGAATTTTTTCTTGAAAACACTATATATTTATTTCTTAGGCAGTCGATACAACAAAAGATATGTGGGATAACTGTTTTTCTGTCATTATTATTTATGCAGACGCTCAAAATTTTGAGAGGCTGTTTTGCTCCACAGAACCGTTTTGAAGCCTGATGCCCCATTGTCATGGGTTTATCTGAATTACACTGCTGCATCTACTTGTAAATATTCATGACTTATTGCATTCTGTTTTCTATTTTTCACTCACAAGGAGACACATCAGTCTCCCCAACAATCTTACAGGTTCCATCCCCACCACTTAAATCCACCTCTCGTTTCTATTTTGTGGAAACTTGCTTTGCGAGTCGGTGGTCTTTCAGGAGTTTTTATTTTTAATGTTTTACATTTTACACAAGAATAAAGTGGAAATTTTATCATGCACTTTTCGCATGCTTTGAAAAACAGTCTTACCCTATAAAATGTAGTTTACTATTGACTCTTAACAAAAAAGTTTGCTGAGATTGTTGAGACAAGGATAGTCAGTTCTCCAGCTTCATAGAAATATGAATGGCTTAATAAGATAGCTCTAAATTGAGCATCACAAGATAGTTAGCTGAGAAATTAGTATCGAGGAACATGTTTAGCTTGGAAACTTTTACATCCACCTTAGAATCTAATAGGAAAGGAGTAAGGACTAGGTGGAGCAACAGAGATTTTTAGGCTTGAACTGCTGTACTTCTCATTTACTTTTTATGATAAAAGCCTACTTGGTTTTAGTGGTTGCTGACTTAATACATTATTCTTGTTATTTACTAGACCAGTAGAGCCAGTTAATCACTTAATAGGGTTTCTTGTGACCATCATTATTTGAGAACAAAAAGTAATAAGACATATGTGTTATAATTTGTATTGCATTGCTTAGTGAGACAAAATTTCGTAAAACTACTCATATGATGAAAAATCTGACCCTAGAATTGATTGGAAGGGCCCAGATATATGATACCATGACAGAAATGCAGTTAAAGAAAGGAAGATAGAAGAGGAAGTGTCTAGTGACTCATGAACAATTACATGTTAGATATGTGGCCGTTCTGTGTTCTCAATAACTAGTCTGTGTTCACATATGGATGGATTTACACAAGCAAAAATCATTCTGCAGAATAATTTTACATAAGACTAAACTGTAGTGATGAGGATACAGTATACATTTTTTTTCCTTATTTTTGCCTCCAGCAGCAGTATAACAGCAGAACTGTTACTCTCATGTTTTTGGAGCTGTTACTGTTTTGTTTTCATTCTTCAGAAAAACGGGACAAAATATTGGATACAGTATTTATAAATATTTTTTTGTCTCAAGAAAGCCTGTGAGATCAAGTTGGATACATTAATAATGAAGGGTTTGATATTAAAGTCACAGAAACAGAAATCAGAGATATATTCAGTAACTTCGAAGATTTTTACGTTGGAGAGGAAGCCAAATTATGATAGGTGGAATTGCTACAACAGATCAGATAGCTTAAAGAAGGACATTAATTCACTACTTTTCCCTTCCCCTTCCATGTTAGAAAGCTTCTGAAGGTCCCATGAAATCACTCTTAACAGCATCCATTTCTTGGTTAATTAATTGTGGGATTGTCTGTATCTGTGGTGCTGTCAGATTAAGCCTACTGCTATAAATGTGGTTAAATGAGGTTGTTTGCTGTATAATTTCCCTTAGATGCAATCATTTACTGTTCGTTGCACAGATAGTCATGTAAAAAAAAAAGTGAAGAAGTTGCAGAAGATAATGGACACTTTTGTGGTACAAGCACGTGTCTTGTGTTGCTATTCTTACCTTGACAAGAATGAATATTGTATAGTACTTGTTGCAAATGCGTTGATGGACCAAATGGTATCATTAAAGTTCTGTTTGTGTATTTAGCTGTATCAGAATTTCCCATGACAAACTGCCACATTTTATTAGTGAATAAATTACATCTTCCCAGTACTCAAGTTCGGTATTTTCTGCAGGTAACCCCGAACTCTGAGGAATTGAGGACTACGGGCATACAGGTTGTTGGCGACTCATACCAATGTAACTATTGTTCTTATAGTGCTCCAAGGAGAGATTACGTTCAGAAGCATGTTCGCACACACACAGGAGAAAAGCCGTATGCATGCCCATATTGTTTTTATCGATCGACAGTGAAGAATTCATTGAATAGACATTTAAAATTACACATGAATGAAAAGACTCACACTTGTTATTTGTGTCCGTTTCGTACCTTCCAAAAGACTCGACTGGATTACCATATGCAGGCACACCATACATAAATGAACATCACTGTAATAGTAACCTCCTTCTAGTGCTTAAGTGTCCAGCCTACAGATACGGTGCTATTAAAATACATTTCTTTCAACTACGAAACTTCAGTTAGGTCTTGACTATAGTTTACTGTCAAGTGTAAAACTGAGTTGATGGTAGGACTGTGTTGATTTACTTTGGTAATAAAAACAAAACAGTCAGTTGAATAATGTTTTGAAGTCTATTTGAAAATTTAAAAAAAATTTCAGTAAGAACAGATTTATGTTTTCCTTTATAGCTTTAATCAACAAACACATGTAACCATGCATAATTTATTTGTGGTTTTTTATCCAAAGCTGTTGAAATGTAAGTAATTTGAAAGTTTGAAAAATGAAAAAATAGTATTCTAACTCCACATTTGTCATGCCTGTAGTTGTGTGCAGATGTCACAAGGAATAAAAATGTTGTCGTATTCACAGTTTTATTTTCTTTGCAGCTTTTTCTTTGATAAACTCCCTCTTAAAGGTCATGGATTGCTCTCTCTCTCTCTCTCTCTCTCTCTCTCTCTCTCTCTCTCTCTCTCTCTCTCTCTCATGAAAGCCTTTAAACATTTTGATAAAGTCTCTCTCTCTCTCTCTCTCTCTCTCTCTCTCTCTCTCTCTCTCTCTCTCTCTCTCTCTCTCTCTCTCTCTCTCTCTCTCTCTCTCTCTCTCTCTCTCTCTCTCTCTCTCTCTCTCTCTCTCTCTCTCTCTCTCATGAAAGCCTTTAAACATTTTGATAAAGTCTCTCTCTCTCATGAAAGCCTTTAAACATTTTGATAAAGTCTCTCTCTCTCTCTCTCTCTCTCTCTCTCTCTCTCTCTCTCTCTCTCTCTCTCTCTCTCTCTCTCTCTCTCTCTCATGAAAGCCTTTAAACATTTTGATAAAGTCTCTCTCTCTCTCTCTCTCTCTCTCTCTCTCTCTCTCTCTCTCTCTCTCTCTCTCTCTCTCTCTCTCTCTCTCCTGTTTTGAGTACTCTGACTTTTAATGAGACAGTGAAAAAATATTTATTTGTTGATGTTGTGAACACAGGAACCAGACAGAATGAAAGAAGTTGTGGATAGAGACCAGTTTGAATGGACTGAAAAGAATACTCGTACAGGTACTAACAGAGAAGTTTCAGTACATCCATTAGTCACTGCATAAAGCTCACTGTTCAGTGAAAACAGATGGTCTGTGTGGTGGTGATGATGGTTACGCTTTCATGGTTATGAGGGACAGAAACTTTTCAGTAGCAAGAAGGACAGGATAAACTAAATGAAAGGTCAGATAATTTGGAATAGTTGCATTTAATAGCGGATTTATGCTTTAATTTGTCCTTGCGATCATGAAAGTAAAAAAAAAAGGAGAAAATTGTTATCGCAACCCTTGCTTACGAATTAAGTTGACAGATGCCTGCTGAACCTCCCTTGTGAAAATCAAGGAAAGAAAGTGCACAGTGATTAATGACAAGTGTTACATTTTTTGTTGTTGATTTATCTTGAATTGAATAATTTCTAAACCAAAGAGCATTGAAAGACTAAGAAATTTAAGTAAGCAAGAGGTTTTTGCTTGAATATAGACTATTATTTTTAATTTATTGGATAGATTTATTATGCTCATCCAAGTACAGTACATTCTTGAGATAACTTTTAACACTAGCAGCTAATACTTGGTTTTGTAAAGCAATTGCACTTCCATATCATACTCTGGGAAAGCAGTATCCAGATATCTACGCAGTTAAGAACTTACCTGAAAAATAAGTGATGCACACGTAAAATGGGTCCCATCAGTATTCAGCTTTGCTCTTAGATAGGATTTTAGGCCAAAAATTGGCAATGTCCGATTACGGTCTCAAATTATAGACAAATCCATCTAATTCTGTGCATTATTGCTTTGTGATGATTTGCTTTGCGTAATTAATTTTTTATTGATTGTAAATACAACGGCTCTTCGGTATACGAATTTAGTTCTTTTAAAATTCCAATTTGTATATCGAAATGTTTGTACTTCGATCCGAATATTCCCATAAGAAGTGATGAATTCAGTTAATTTGTCCCACACTCAAGAACTTCCCCCATATCCCACCCATAGTGGGGTGGTGGTGTTGGGTAGGATATGGGTAAAATTCTTGAGTTTGGGACCCATAGTTCCTCGTTGGGCGAGTGGGTTCCGTTCTCAGCTAGCACTCTGCTGGCCGCGAGTTTGAATCTCCGACTGGCCAATGAAGAATAAGAGGCAGTTATTTCTGGTAATAGAAATTCATTTCTCGCTATAATGTGGTTCAGATTCCACAATAAGCTGTAGGTCCGTTGCTAGGTAACCAGTTGGTTCTTAGCCACGTAAAATAAATCTAATCCTTCGGGCCAGCCCTAGGAGAGCTGTTAATCAGCTCAGTGGTCTGGTTAAACTAAGGTGTACTTAACTTTTCATATCCCACCCTTTTTACTTAAATATAATTATTTTAAGCACAAGCACAATATATAGTTTAATGATAACCATATTCAACAAAATAAAAAAGTAAAGCATTTCACAATAAATTTTAACATAAAAGATGAACAAAATCTTATGTCACCGCAGTGAAGCACAGCTGACTTGAGACAGAGAGAGGGAGTGTTTTTACTGCTGAGGAGAGAAGAAGAGACAGTAAAAACATTACTGTATATGTAAAAGTAGTAACAATTCACATAAAAAAATAAAAGAAGGGAATTTCACAATAAATTTAACATCATGATACAATATAAAAACAATCAAATGTGATACAGTAACAATAAAAAATCGAGAGTCTTACTTGAGCAAGTGATCAGGACTGTGCTGAGTGAGACAGTAGAGAGGAGGGGGAGGGGATGGTTGTAGGTTATTGGGTGGAGAAGGGGGTCTGCTTCCCAGCTGTACCACCAGGACTGAGCTCAGATGATTTTTCTCTCTTGCTAAATTTGCTTTCACTTACACTCGATTTGCCCAAATCATTTCTTTTTGTTACGGTAAAATACCTATCGAGTGGCACTTGCTTTTTACAGTTTTTAGCATTATAAAAGTAACTCATCCTCATGTCCTGAAACACACTGGCGCTGCATTCAGCTACTTCATGCCTTGGATTGTTTGTTTAAATGACTTCCTTGTGAAAAGTTATTTGATCTCTCATTTCTTTTTGTACTTGCATTATTTACTTATTACTTATTTCTTTGCAAAATCCTCATGTTTATTGGATTATAATTTTAAATTTTGGCAAACTTGCCATTTGCCAACAGTAAGTTGAAGTGTTTTGGCACAATTAATCTCCTTGCACTCATGATCCAAGTGTAAAAGATGCTGATTACTCTCTCTCTCTCTCTCTCTCTCTCTCTCTCTCTCTCTCTCTCTCTCTCTCTCTCTCTCTCTCTAACATACAGTACACAGACACACATTCAGACACACAGACACACACTATTGATTCCTTTGGTTATCCTTGGAAAATGTGAATAAAATTGATTTTATCAGCATTTGCCTACTGCGACCATGCGACCATTTTGGTTTCCTCGAGGGGATCCCGGTTGGCTGCGCGCCATTTTCATCAAACAGTTTGTAAATCGAATTTTAGCTCATACACAGAAACAAATTTTTAAAAAAATTTTATATTTCATGTAATGACAGTATGAATAACGAATCATTCGTATACCAAGGAACCACTATAGTTTTTTGTACTATTTGGTATTTCTTTGGACAGCAAGATTTTTTTACAGCAATGTCATATAATGCTGCTAGAAAACAAGCCATTACCAGGCTTTCTTACCTGTAAAGTTCATGGTATCAGTGTCATATGCATTAGAGAATTATCAAAATATTCTACTGATTTTTGCTTGGATGTCAGGAGCTTTGAGGGATCTTTCTTTTGTAATTTTTCCTATTTCGTTTCAACTATTATTGGAATAATGTTCTTCTGGATGTCAAAATCATATTAGGACATTTATCTTTGGGCAAGATTGCTCCAAAGGGGATGGTCCATTTTTCTTGACAAAGTGAAAATGGTTTATACTACTGTATCTGGATTATATCATCTTGGCCATCTGCTATAAGTAATGTATAAACAGGGAAGTACTCCTGTTGCATGTACCCCTTGAGCTCGTTACTTACTTTGCAGAACATTAGCATCCACATTTTGTTAAGGTGCCCCAATGCTCAGTACTAGAAGTCTTTCTTTCCTTTTACTGTAGAGTTGGGGAATAATCTGTCATGCATTGTCATAAACTTTAGAGGGGCTGTTTTTTTATTACAGTGTTTGAATACCTGCACATTACCTGAGATGGAGATATCTTGGAAGTGTGTCAGGCAGCAAACTGATGAAGTCCGCAGAAGAATTCTGCTGTTGTTGAGTTTTGCATAAGAACAAGGCTACATCATGGAAAGTAATTTGCAGTTTGTTAACTTTTTATATTGGTTATTGGTTTCTTTTCTATGGAAGTTAGTTTCAAAAGTTAATTGACAACTTACTGACCCTTTAGGTGTATTCCATACAAATGTTACCAATTTTGAAAGGTATTTGTAATGTCCTTGAATATTAGTTTGATGTACTTCACAAGTGGCTGGAGTGGGCCCTGAAACAAGTATTTTGAGTCTCATGCACTGGAATGTGGATCTCACAGATGACATTTTTTCATATTACTACCTCTTCTTGCCTGCTCTCACTCTTTCATCCTGTATGTTCATTGATCTTTATTGGAATAAGTTCATGAAGTATTCACAATTCATAGCCATATCTGGCTTTAACAGTAGTTATGTTTATGCCATGCAGTTTCCCCGAGAAAAATCCTCCCCTTTAGTAGAGTTTACGCTTAGATTGTTAAGAAAATAATTCAAACAAAAAGAAAATAATACAATTGTAGGCAAGTTGAAACAGTGCAAACCATTAGGTGGAATCATTTTATGCTTCATGCTGTTAGATTAGGCTTTCATGACAGTTTCCGGGTAAGATTTTATCATATCTGTAGGTCAGTTTAATGTCTTTCATCCCTTAATTCAGAATGTTATTTTTCATCTCTTATGTTGCTCTAACTCCATCCATTTCTTTTGGGCCTCTTCTCATATTAGGATTCTTGGCAACAAGAAAGCAGACAAGAGGCAAGCACTGCATCAATTTCTAAAGTGGTTAATATGAAGGTCACCAATTGCAACATGCGGTAACTATCTCAGTTGACACAGAACTTGTTGCAGGACCACAAAGTTTTGCCAAAGCAGTGAGGATTACATGGCATAAAATTGAACTTAGTTCTAGGGTGTGATTTCTGGTAATAGCTTAATCTGTGGGTTTAGTCACCTTTAACAAGGCAGAAAGAATTTAAATAGTTCCAGGCAGTAACTGACATTTTTTTTCCAGTTCCGTTTGCTGTTTATTGAGAAAGGAATTTATACAAATGATTTAGTAACAACAGCATTAATGATTTTGGTGTAAAAAGATGTGTTGCCTTTAAAATATGGCACAGTGTAGTTGGAAACTGTTTTATTGTGGCAATAAAATACTGTACAGTACACAGTTAAAAGAAAGTAAAGCAAACTCAAAACCAAGTGGAGGAATACATTCGTAGACACAATATGAAAAGCCAAATCTGTGATTGGAGAACCAGACATAAGTATATATGTACAGTGTACAAAGCATTAGTGCACAACCTTTTAGAACAAAGAGCATGTGGGAGTATTTATTGCCTTTTTGACTACCTCATAAAGTTATTTAAAACTTTTATGTCATCTGAAAATGTTATGGTGTATTACCATGCTATAGAAGAAATATTTTCCCTTATATCTGCAAGTTTGGGATATGTATTAAGTTTAAATGGTACTGTACAAGCAATAAAGGATAAGCTGTGAAAGACAAATAATGAAAAGAAGAAAAGAATAAAGGAGATATCATCTTGAAGAAGGAAAAGATGCAGATGTATTATTATTGACTGTGGAATAGACAAACTAGTCTGATTGCATTGAGAAGGTAATGTTTCACATCAGTCAAGTCTCATTTCTTCACTGTGTAAAATTGGGATTGAAGAAACAAACATTCAAGGTCATCACTTTCAGTGTGATAGAAATGGAGTTCTTTACAATGAATGACCATGATTGTTCATGAAGCTATTAACAAAGCTTTCTGTGATCAAGAACAAAGAGCAAGTTTTAGTGCACTGCATTTTACTTTGTACTGGATGGCATTCTTATATGTGTGCAGAAATTCCATGTCTTTGTGTAGATTTTAAAATGAAAGTTATAGATATAGAAAATATGCAGAAGATATAGCATAGATTCATACAATATGCATATAGCTTTTCAAGTCGTATATGGGATTAATCTTACCTTCTGTTGAAGGTAGCTCATATCTCCTCTCTGATAAGTGAGGAAGTATAAGCTCTCTTTAATAGTAGGTAAGTATCCAAATAATAAATTTTATTATGAAAATTTACATATTTCCTAATGCAGATTGGGGACCATGCAGACTTCTTCATAGCACACACTTTGAGTCAGTATATAGGAAGATTGTTGGATAGCCAAGGAACTAGTTTTTGTTATTTCTTTGTGATTTCCAACACATCTGATCACTTGGATTCTTTAGATATACCGTACATCAGTTTTGGTGTCCATTTATGAAATATTAAGGAGAGAGAATCGTGGGTGAAGCATCCTCAGAATCAGTTTTAAAGCATCAAAAGACAGATGTACAGCAGTTGGACTGAGGCACACGGAAAAGTAAATTGACTTCATTTTTGCCTGGTTTTGTCAGTATGGGATAACCAAAGAATAGTATGTGTGATGTATATTTTTTTTTTTATATTGCATAACCCTAGACCTTTTCTGTAGCAGTCTGTTGGATCATATTTTTGAAATACGGACTCTATACTTGTATATTATAATGTTCTGTTACTTACAGGCATTGCCTGTAGTTCCAGTGTTTACATGAAACACATTGCTATAAATGATGATGTGTGGAAGTTTGTAATTTTTGTCAGACCATCTTGTTATTTTCCTTTGAAGGCCATCACTGACTGACTGCTTCAATTACAAGAGCCAAGCATCATTTGTAAAAAAAAATTCTTTATTTTGCATTTTTGTGATAACACAGCCAGCTGACTGAATGAGACAAAAAAAAAAATACTTTTATTTTTTTTTTTTTTTTTTTTTTTTGTTGTTGCAAGAGAGTCTAAAGTGATCAGGATTTTTTTATTTTTTTTTTTTTTTACTAAGCTTGGGCCTTTTCTGCAGGTGGAGAAGAGCAGTAATGATGGAAGAGGTGAAGAATCAGCCCGCAAGAGGCACAAGTGCCCATACTGTGATCTAACAACAGTTAGAAAAGACAATATGCAAAGGCACATTCGTACTCACACAGGAGAGAAACCATATTCTTGCCCTCTCTGTACCTATAAGTCTTCAACCAAACATGCAATGAATAAGCATGAAAGAATACACACAGGAGAAAAGCCTTTTGTTTGCGCAATATGTTCTTATCGTACTTCTCGAAAGTACACTCTGCAAGTTCATATGATGAAGCAGCATGCTGTTCAAATGTTGAGTTCATCGTAAGTTGACAGAAATGTAAGTGATAAAACTCAAATGTAGGTGGCTGTTGGAGATTTTTTGCCCTTAACATCACTGTGATACCAAATGTTCTTAATTATTTTGAGTTTACTAATACTAGTAATGTTAAGTCCATGATAAATAACATCTTGGCCTTCTCAGAATGGTAATGCTGACTGAAAAATTTTCTGCCAGCAATAGACTTGAAGAGGAAAGATAAAGTTATGGTGAAGTTTCATAAAAGCTATACCTACCCCTAATGTTCCTGTGACTTTTTTGAGCTAGAAGCATGTTTTTCATAGTTTAGATAACCATGCCCTTTTGATATGGTTCCAGGCTTTGCTTAGGACTGAGTAATTTTGTTTAATGACTTCAAGGTACAATACTGTTCTTTTTTTTATTCTAGGAACATTTACATCACTTATTTTTGCCCTTGTTTATATATAACTGTGAATAATAAACATCGGAGTAGGCCAAGAAGTGTAAATAGGCTTCAATTCACTTTTAAATTTTTTTCAGTATTTGCCACCTAGTGAAAATTACCTTGCATTATCAGGATTGCTACTGTACTGAATGTGCAATTCATTGTGATTTATAAATTTAAGTTTATGTCATGATCTGTCGTTTTGGAAACATGGAAGAAATACCTTCAAGTAAAAATTTTGTCAGAACTGTATACTCTTCATATGAGTGCTCACTGAAAGACACAATAGTTTTTCAGTTGTCCTTAATGCCTTTCTGTGACATATAATTGTAGTCTCTGGATATAACAAGTATGGAATCACACTAGGAAAACCACACACTGGCAACTGTGCCCCCATCTGAGCATCTTATTCATTAACAACTTGGTTGTATATTGTAGGCCATTGAATCTTAAGGAAGATCCTTGAGAAATGCTTTAATTTAGTTCATCAGAATTGTTATATATTTGTATATATATGGTTAGTAAAATTTGTAATTAGGTCTGTTAAAGGTTAATATGAAATACCCTTTTATGATAGCACTTCTTGTTGAATAGTTCCCAGATGAGCTGTGATCCCAGTCTTGACAGTAGATAGTATCCTGTGTATATTAGTATATGACCATATTTTTTTGTAACAATCCTTGTTCATTTTCCATATTTTTTTGTAGTTACACACCATAGTTTTGTTTTTACTTAAAACTCTTGTTTGGAAAAAGGTGGTATGTAGTATGTGCATTTCATAATGTCAGTAAGCAATTCTGTTTTCATTGTTCTCTACTTTATTAGATGTGATGGGTTCATTTGAGTGTAATTATCCCTTGACAACATTGTTTTTTTTTTTTAATGCTTTTTATGGGAGACACATGTGAAGTGGTATTTAGAATTATGGACAAGAAACACACTTCAATTTTTGTGAATACAATGTCCAGTATGCAGTATAAGGTTTTCCCCATACTGTAATTCGGGAAAGTTATGCATCATGACCTTTGGTATAGTAAAAGAAAATATGGTTAATGTATAGTTACAATATATCTTGTAATTTGACTTGATATTTTATTATGCCCTTAAATCTACTTTGTGGTGGGGGCGGGCGCAGTTTGTAAACATCAAAAGCTGATGTTAAGTTATCATTAATGAAAAACTGCCTACAATTCTTAGGTGTCAAAACATTATCCTTCGTCTTTCAACCAATATCCAAAGCTGACTCCCAAAATGGAGAAAAAGTTGACAGGTTGTCATCTCTTGGCTTGTTATACTGTATATGTGAAACCAGAACAACCCAGTGCCAATTCCATCCCTAGACAGATGGGAGGGTTGGAGGTATCTTTCCATAACTGGTATTGGCAGATGTTTTATGGGCAGATAACATCTGCTAAAACTAACTATGATGTGAGCCAATCAAGATGAAACACCTGGTGGCTCATTAAAGACCTTGACCCTTAGTAGGGATTAAGCTGAGAAGAATTTGATTGACATGTTCTTGTACCTTTCAACTTTTCCATCATTTTTGGATTTTGCTTTGGAAACAGGTTGAAAATTTAAGGATATCTTGACTGAGAATTATTAGTAGATTTTTCAGTACAATAATCTAAAGTAAAATTATGTTCTAGGGTAAGGCTTACAAGTATTAAGAAAAATTATAGATAAGCATTTGTGCTCTCTCTCTCTCTCTCTCTCTCTCTCTCTCTCTCTCTCTCTCTCTCTCTCTCTCTCTCTCTCTCTCTCTCTCTCTCTCTCTCTCTCTCTCTCTCTCTCTCTCTCTCTCTCTCTCTCTCTCTCTGGAAGAATTTAATTCACAAATTTCAAGCCAATTCAACTTGGAAAATATGAAGTATTCTATATATTGCATTTTGCACAATGTATCTAGCAATACTGTACCATATAAAACGTAATTAACAGAGCTTCATGAAATATGAGAAATTAAAGAACAGTGCTCTAGGAACTTGTTATTCTGTAGTGCATTTCACAGACAATGAAATGGAATTGAATATTATACTTGTAAACTTTTAAAAAAATTTTTGACACTGTGGAAGCAAAACTGTTACTTCTGTTATGTAAATAATAAATAATCCAAACCAATACATATTATGGTTGGTCTTTACATTAATACTGAAATAGAAAAATAATTTAGAAAATGTGAGGGGGAGATAGTGGTGTGATTGTAAGATACTTTTCTATTTCAATTTTACTGCATGAACAGATCATAATATTGGTTTAGTTTAATTTTGTTATGTAAAATTAAAAAATCCCCATTGTTAGCGGACTTTGCTTGGTTTAAGAACGGATAAAGATGACTGGATAGAAAATGTATGGGATTAAGCATGTCATGTGTGCAGTGTCCAGATGAAATGAGGGAAGAGTTAAGTTTACATGTGAGTCTTGTTGAGTACACAGCTCTGCTTAGCTGCTGTTATTATAGCTCAAAGTAACTGTGGTTTACGTAAGTCATACCTCTCTGAATGGCTCAATGGTTTGACTGTCAAATGGAGTCGTTGGAAGGTACTGTGTGTTGAGGGATCAAGACTCGGCCGTACCGATCCATTTATCACTTAAAAAATTCCCCTTCGGTGATAATTCTCCATCAGGGATACAGGTATTCCCCTACTTACGATGGGGTTAGGTTCCAAAAAACCCATCATTTGTTGAAAAAATCGTAACTCGAATATGGCCTAGCCTACACTAGGGAATTAGTACCATCTATACATATATGGTAGGCTAGCCTACACTACACAGTATACTTTATACACAAATGGTATAGTAATTATTAGTGTCAGCTAATTCTGCAGGTTCAATGCAGAATGACATGATAAGTCAGTACAAAGAGAAATTGTATAACAAATAAGACCCAGCCTGCACTTTCGTATATCAAATACGGTAGCCTAGCCTACATTATACTGTATTCTATTTTCACATAACACCGTATTATAAAAACATCAAAATAAGGAATGTGCATCTTTTCCATGGATCTTTTAAAAAGTTATGCTTTACTACACTGTATCCAATCGTAAATATTCTTATATTGC
Organism: Macrobrachium rosenbergii; assembly: GCF_040412425.1. Lineage (NCBI taxonomy): Eukaryota > Metazoa > Arthropoda > Malacostraca > Decapoda > Palaemonidae > Macrobrachium > Macrobrachium rosenbergii. The sequence goes on from NC_089758.1 coordinate 5,628,517, forward strand.
TTTTGCATTATAAATTCCGATCATAGCGATCAAATGTTTTGGTTTGGGAATCTATCACGCGGTCTTTATTTCGCCGCATTTAACTCGGTTCAGAGGGCATTTCTTGCTTCTAGTTAGCGTAAATGAATCTCTAGATACTTTATTTATAAGGGACATATATATTTTTCGTTATACGAAGTGTTTTTAAGTCGAAATATAACTTAAATATGTCGTTGTGAAATTAATTTAGCCATTTTTTTTTTGATAGATGACGTTGGCAGCTGGCGTTTGTTTTGTGTAAAAAAAAAAATCAAGATTCCGTTAGCTATTTTCTCTTGATTTCATCATCATACTCGAGCTTTTCCTATTTATCTTTTATCGGCTTGAAAACAGCAGTAATATGTGTTCTTTCATGCCCAGTAGTTTTGATTAAAATACTTTCCAATTTTATTTGCTGTCGAGTTTCATCCATGTTGCCAGTGCACGATAATTTATCGTCATTAGCAGCTTGAACATTCTTTTCTCAGCTTCAACTACAACTTTCAGCTTAAATTTACTGTAGCAGTATATTTCCTTGCCGATCTTTTCTCCAAAGCGGATAAGGGTGGTGTAAAAACATATCAGTACTTAACGTCATTTTTAACATAACTACGATAATTGTTTAACCGTACGATGGTTGAAATACAAGCAAAACCGTTGTTATCCGATTCGGTTATTAGCAAAACAACAGAGTCTTGTTCGGTTGTTTATGGTTGTACGCATTTTCACAAGAGTATAAGGTTACAAACAATACTTTTATCATTCTCTTACATTTTTAACTAGAAGATGGAATAAAGAGATGGAGAAAAAGAAGTTGGTCTATTGTAAGTTGGTCTCTCTTGCTGCCTATTCTATGGCAACTGTAGTGTACGCTGTTGCCTGTGCCCGCTCGAAATTTAAAAATATTTTCTAAATATTGTCATACCGGTATTAATTGCTAACTCCATCGTAAACTCGAATTATCGTAAGACGAATTATTGTCACTCATGCACTACCTGTATTTACAAACGCACAAAAATTGCAAACGAACACTGACCTATTTTAACTTCCGACACAATGTGAGCAAGTGAGGTCAGCTCATTGAATTAATGTACCTATTCCAGCCTCTCAGGCCAACGTCGCATAATCGTATGCTGCCTGATTGTGCGTTGTTGCCTGCGCCAGTCGCCGTGAAATTTAAAAATACATATTTTCAAAATATTGTCGTATCGATATTAATTGATAACCCCGTCATAAAAGCGAATTATCGTAAGTCGAATCATCGTAACTCGAGCACTACCTGTATTCCCGAAGCAGCATAAATTGGGTATTAAACAACATTTGTAGCTTCATGATTGTATATAAATCACGGTGTCATAAAAATTTCATAATCAGAGCTGAGTGTTCCAAACGTATCAATGAGCTATCATGGTGGAGGTGGGTTAATGCTGAAGCCAAGTACAGTTTCCCCGCTCTCAGTGAGTAAATAAGTACGGCAGATTCAGCATAAACCTATACCTCTCTTGATGGCTCAATGGTTTGACGGTCGAATGGAGTCATTGGAAGGTACTGTGTGTTGAGGGATCGAGACCCAGCGGTTCCAATTCGTTTATCACTTAAAAAATTCCCTTTCGGTGATAATTCCCCATCGGGGATATTCCCGAAGTAGCATGAATTGGATATTAAATGGCATTTGTTGCTTCATATATGTATATATATATATATATATTATATATTTATTTATACAGTGATACCCCATATATATATATATATATATATATATATATATATATATATATATATATATTTATTTATACAGTGAACCCCAGTATTAAATTGGGGATCGTCCCACACCCCCAGCGAGTGGGTCAAATCATGAATGCTTAAAACCCCTCTAAAAACACTTAGAACTGCCCAATTTGATAGCTTAAACACAGAAAAACCCCGTAAAAATGCTTGTACCTGAATATTTTAATAGTTTTATCACAAAAATTGCATTTATTCATGAAAATTATATGAAATTACAGTAATTAGTGAATATTTTCCAGTGAAAAATACCGTGAATGATCGCTAGATATGTTCCACAGAGAAACCATGAATGTGTGAGTCCGTTGACAACGCGAATACGTTGACAACGCGAATATATATATATAGTTCATATGTATATATATATATATATATATATATATATACAGGCACATATATTCATCAGAAATTATTTCAGGCGCATGTCCCGGTTATCGCCGATCCGACGGAAGAAATATCCCCAAAATGGCAGAATAATCTAATTTGAAGATTTTTTGATAACACTGAAAATCACCGAGCATTAAAAGAAAATTTTTACGATTTTCGACGATGTTCCGATTTTTGATTTTTCTGACGCTCTTTCAGCGATTTTCGAGATTGATCGGTGCCAAATAGTGCTGATTTTCAGTTACAGGCAGTCCCCGTTATCGGCGCCTCTGTTTGATGTATGCATCAGCGCCAATACCCAGATTATCGGTGCCAAAAGTGCGATTTTCAGTTATCAGAAATTGCATCGATTTTTATCGGTCGATAAGAAAATTGGCGATTTTTGGTGCCGAAAATTGCCAAATATATATACATACTACTTACATACATACATACTTACTGTATATACATATAACACGCATAAGTACATATGTACGGAACAATACAGGGTGATTAATTATATAAAATACATTCTCATGTCATGTGTATGAACAGGTTTTGATATAGGAAAAACCTGTTTTGGTAACTGCTGTGAGTCTATAAAAAGCTATCAAATTTATATATGCGTATATATATAATTTTTGACACCAGGATCAAACCCAGGTGTTTTAGTTGAAAGACAAGACTGCCACCAACCAAGCCACACAAGTTATAAAAGACTTAGGTTCAATCCTGATGTGATTCAGAAATTTATTTCTCCTCCACATGTGATTGCTTGTTGATTATTTCTATCATATTCACTCAGAAAGGATAATTCAAATGAAATACTGTCATTTGGGTCACTACTGAGTCAAGAAATTAGGGAAAACATGCTGGTATGCAAAGCAGTTATCCTGACCAGGGAAAGCCATAGGTAGAGTGGTACTTAGGTTCCTGCTTCTTTTGTGATTTGTGTGGCTTGGTTGCCAGTGGTCATGTCTTTCAATTGAAAGACCTGGGTTCAATCCTGATGTGAGTAAAAAATTTATTTCTGTTCCATGTGTGATTGTGATTGATTATTTATATATATACACATATATATATATATATATATATATATATATATATATATATATATATATATATATATATATATATATATATATATATATATATATATACATATATATATATATATATATATATATATATATATATATATATATATATATATATATATATATATATATATATATATATATATATATATATATATATATATATATATATATATATATATATATATATATATATATATATATATATATATATATACATATATATATATATATATATATATATATATATATATATATATATATATATATATATATATACATACATATATATATATATATATATATATATATATATATATATATATATATAGTGTATATATATACATATATATACATATATATACATTAAAAGATATCTGACCTTTATTCACAAAAAAATACTTGTATTTAGGTACAACAATTTTACACTAATCTCCTTCAAAGTAGTCCCCTTGGGCTGCCACACACTTCCCGCAATGGTTCTGCCACTGTCGGAAGCAGCGCTGGAATGCCCCTTTTGAGATGATGCGCAGCTGGACTGTTGCATTCTGCATGATGTTTTCTTTGGACTGAAATCTGGTCTCTTTTAGGGGCATGTTCATCTTGGGGAAAAGCCAGAAGTTGCACAGCCATGTTGGGAGAGAAGGGTGGCTGATGAAGAAAACTGGTCTATTACTGGGCAAAAGGTTATTCAAAAAAATCTTTCCCTAGGCTTGCATGATTTTCTCTCTCTCTCTCTCTCTCTCTCTCTCTCTCTCTCTCTCTCTCTCTCTCTCTCTCTCTCTCTCTCTCTCTCTCTCTCTCTGAGTTAAGAAATACATGTACAGGTACTGTACTGTATTTAAATATGCAATAAAAAAATACATTTATTGATATTTTTCTGAGTTGACATTAATATTAATATTTTAAAATTAGTAAAGCATTTTTTTACCTTAAAAATTTATATAGTCAAGAAAATAATATGAAAATGCAGTAATTACTGAATATTGCTTGACAAAAAACTTTGCGAATTACCAAATTTTCCATGAATAATTTGGAGATACATTCCACAGAAAAATCCAGAAATAGGCAGGCGTTGACTATGTAGCAGGTGTCCATTGCGTGTGTGTGTGTGTGTGTGTGTTGTGTGTTTTTCTGCATCTGTCTATCTATCCATCTATCTGTTATCTATTAATATATTTTATACCTAAAAATATATATATAAGAAAATATATAAAATATATATATATATACAAAAATATATATATATATAATAATTTGGATATATATATATAAAAATCCAGAAATATATATATATATAGGTGTCCATATATATATATGTGTGTGTGTGTGTGTGTGTGTGTGTGTGTGCATCTGTCTATATCCATCTATCTGTCTATCTATCTAATATATTTTATATATATATATATATATATTAAACAAATGCTGAATCATGACATAGCAGATGTCCACTGTGTGTGTGTATCTATCTATCTATCTATATCTATATTATTATTATTATTTCCCGGTTTACGACGCATGTTCCGGGGTTACAACGCTTATGACACCGGTCAGATGGAAGAAATATGGCTCCAAAATGGCAGAATAATAAAAATTTAGAGGTTTTTTTATGAAAAACTCAATAAAAATGAAGTTTACATTAAAAGTAAGGTTTTCTTGGGACTTTTTATGATTTTTTACTATTTTTCGGTTTACGATTTTCGGATTACAACGCTGCGTAGGAACGGAACCCCTGTCGTAAACCAGGGACTGCCTGTATTACCTAAGATGACTCTATAAAGAAATATAAAGAACTTGCAGCTGTTAATCAGCTGTTAACCATCTGTTGTGCGTCTGATGGTTGGAAATTAACCACTTGGTAAGTTGTAGATTTTCTCTATTATTACTGCATTGTTAGCAAAAGAAAATGATGTTACATAGAAAAGAATTGTGAGATATGTGATTTTTGGTCAGAATAAGAGTGTCGGTCAATTTTGTTATATTGGTTTTACTCTATCGTAATACCTTAGTCGAGGTGAAATAGCCAACAAGAGTTGGTAAGGCAGCAGGAGTTTCTGTGTCCTTGCTGATGATAGTTTGTTTCAACAGAATGTTTACAGTACTGTAAACAAAGGACATTGTTTTCAATTCTTGTGTCAACCAACTTGCTTTGTGATGTGGATGTCATGGCCTAGTTATGGACACTGTCTAAGGAAGGGTATTTGGATAGGCTGATATTACAGAGTTACTGATGACAGGGTCCTGAATAGTCAACCAACTTGCATTGTGATGTGGATGCCATGGCCTAGTTATGGACACTATCTAAGGAAGGTTTTTTTGGATAGGCTGATATCACAGAGTTACTGATGACAGGGTCCTGAATAGGGCAAATCCAAACTGTTTATTCAAGTGGATAGGCCATATTAAAATAATGGACCACAGTTTTAAGGAGAAATGCCAGTTGGGAAGAGAAAAGTCGGAATTTTTACTACATACAGATTGTTCAGTGTTTTATGTGCCAGTGGAAAGTGCATGATCGCAGAGACTTGTCTAGAACTGAAATCTTGAGACAGAGCCAGTGAGGTCTGCAATGTTGGTGAAGATACAAAGAGATTAATTTTAGAAAGTAAAAGCTGAACAAGCACTGGTAGGGGTAATGTCCAATAGAGCTCTAACAGTAATGGTAGTAAATGTGTCTAAGTTTGTAAAGAAAACAGGCAAAAGTCAGTTAATCTGCCAAACAGTGTTCCACAAAATAAAACTAATTTTTCTAAAAAGAGAAAAACAGAACTGGGTGAGGAGAAGGATAGTAAATTAAAGATAAAAACCAAAATAGTTGATAAATACTTAAATAAATACAAGGAGAGAAATAATTACGAAAAATTTTATCTAAGTGTCTAGGTACTTGAAATTAGCAGTATAGCCATAGATTAGGAAAGCAGTTATCTCCAGTTATGTCCAAATTTCAGTACTGTTGAATTGAATGTCAACTTTCTTTGTAATCCACTTATGTCCCCTGCAGTGTTTTGTACGTATTTTATTGAGAAATTATTATAAGTGGGAAATGTAACATTCATCAACGTCCGTATGTTTCTAATGAGAGCTAAAATGTGCCCAGGTTATTCATTCCACACACAAAAAGATACAGTATAATAAAAAATGAGAATCCAAGATGTCTACCAATTGCACTGGGTCTTTCTCTTCCTTCATGCCCTGAAATGAAATTCATTCTTTACGTATTTCTCTACATATAGTCTTTGTTTATAGGCTTCACTAGTAGCCATGTCTATGTTCTTCTCTCTTGTAATTAATAGCAGTCAGCCCCATACATATACATAACATTATGGAAATTCAGTATTGATATCACAATAGAACAGCTGAGCTAGTAGCAGTACTGTAGATATGAATTAAATAGTTCCTTTCATCAGTAGCCGGGAGCAAAAAATTCATTATCACTAGCTCAACATCTCATCCCTTGCTTTTCGTTACAGTAATGCAAGTTTTAACTGTTTGTATTGTATCAGTTATATATTTATAATGAAAATCGTGATGAGGGAGGTTCCCATGTCCCTTATGTATTGAAAAAGGATTATTATTTTGTAGAAATTTCTATTTATCAACCATTACATGAAATGGGGTATTGTTGCAGATCTATAAGAAATTAGGAGTCCAACAGTTCAGTTTCCGTACAACCAAACTCATTCCAAAATTAAAAAAAATTCCAAATAACTAGGTCACTTACCCTCTCAGTTGCTAATAATTTTTTTGATTGTAAGTAAATTTTACTAGTAAATATGAGTGTCATTGCTACTAACATTGGAACAAAAATGTATCGTTAAGACAAAATGGCCAAACATATACAACTCAACCACCCAACAGAAGAGGATATTACAACCAGTTCACTTACGTTGACAGTTTCTAATATATTTTTGGTTATCAATTTTGAGAGGTTTATGTCAGTAAATACCACTGCCATCACTACTAATATTTGAACCAGATTGTTGTCTCATTAAGATACTGTATGGTGTTAGAACTTGTAGCAGAGTCCCCTGTTATAGGTTCCTTTGGTTCTGGGTCAGCAACCTCCAAAGTTCAGGGTCATCAACATCCAACAGCCCAGGGTAATCAGTTGCCTTTAAGGGTTCAGGGTCATTTACTTCAATTCTGAGGTCAGCATCATGGAGCACTGGTGCTACACTGAATGGGCCATAGAGGATGTTTTTGGGTTGTTGTATATCTCAAAGGTGGACTGTTTTACCATGCTTCTCTGGTACCATGGGAATTCCTGTACATGGCATGGTACTGCATGACGTTCAGTTTAATACAGCCAGACCGCAGAAAATCCCGGATGACAGAAATCACCCTAAAAAACCCTTACGTAAACACTGTCTTGCCAGCTCACTCCAAATATACAGTCTACCCCAGCCTATTTGTGGTTCATGATTCGCACCTTCACCTGTTCATGGATTTTTTCCATGGAACTTATCTCCAAATTATTCGCAGATTTTTTCATCGAGCAGTATTCACTAATTACTGTATTTTCATCTTATTTTTGTGACTAAATAGATTTTTTTATGAAGAAAAAATTATTTACTAATTTTCAGATATTAATACAGGCAGTCCCCGGTTAACAGCGATCTGGTTTTATGGTGCTTGTCTAGCGACGAAAATCGGCAATTTTCAGCGCCGAAAATCGCAGATTTCTGCTTATTGGCACCAATAATTGGGTATTGGTGCCAATACACATCTAACAGAGGCGCAGATAACCGAAAATCGGCGCTTTTCGGCGCCGATAACCCCAAAAATCGCCGAAAAAGTGCCAAAATCGCAGATTTTCGGTTAGCGGTGATTTTCGGTTATCATCACACCCTCAGAAATGGAAACCCACCGATAACCGGGGACTGCCTGTACTAATGTAAACACAGCAAAATATCAACAAAGTGTATTTTTTTCAATGCATATTTAAATATTTAAGGTACTGTACAATACTTAACTCTACTTGTGAATTCCCAATGTTTCCACTGTGTGCTGTAAATAGAAAATGGGACTGCTTGAATACTGTATGAGAGAATGGCTATGCCTGACTATAGGGAGAACTTGGTTAGTTTTCACATGTAGCTGTAAGCCATATATTTTTAAGGGTAATGTTGTAAGATGACTTTGAAATATATTAAAGTGTTTTATGATGATAGTTTAAGGTATACAGTAATACCCTGAACTTGCGCGATTCGAGTTGTGCGAACTCACAGGCATGAATTTTTCATTGGAACCTAACTAATTGTCATACACAAGTTTTTAACAAGCACGTGAACATTTGCGAACACTGAGAAACCCTGCAAAAGTGTTTATGTTTAAATTTTTATATATTTTATTAGTTTTCACACTTTTATGTGTAAATTAAATAACATTAAATATTAAAAGTAATAATTTCTCTCTCTCTCTTTAACTGAGATGAGAGAATTTTTATGGCATGTATACAGGTATGTTTATTTGTTTTGTATGATAGATAAATTTTTTACCTAATAATAAGTGCTAATTTTCAAATATTAACCCTTTAACGCCGAAGCCCTATTTACAAAAACGTCTCCCGTATGCCGGCGGCGTTCAGTGAGCTAGCGCCGAAGCGGAAAAAAAGTTTTTTCAAAAAATCACAGCACGCTTAGTTTTTAAGATTAAGAGTTCATTTTTGGCTCATTTTTGTTGTCATTGCCTGAAGTTTAGTATGCAACCATCAGAAATGAAAAAAATATCATTATCATATATAAATATTGGAGTATATGACAGCGAAAAAAAAACATAATTGTATACAAATCGCGCTGTAAGCAAAACGGTTAAAGCTAATGAGTTAATTTTTTTTTAGTTGTACACTAAATTGAGATGATTTTGGTATATAACAAATTTTAAAACGATCAAAGCAACACAGAGAAAATATTATCACAAAATGATGCATGAATTAAGTAACACGTGGACGTAAAAAAGTTTTTTTCAAAATTCACCATAAATCGAAATATTGTGCTAGAGACTTCCCGTTTGTTGAAAAATGAAGCTTATTGATTGAATATTACTAGACTGTAAGTGTTTTAGCATACAATTGCAGTTTTAACCATTTTGGTCGAGTTAAAGTTGACCGAAATTAATTTTTCTATTTATCATGATTTATATGGAAATATTTCAAAACTGATAAAAGCTACAACCATGAGTTATTTTTTGTTGTATTGTACATGAAATTGCGCACATTTTCATATATAAAACTTTATGTAACGACTAATATAAAGCGGTGCAAATATTACGACAACGAGACAAAAGAATTTCTGAGATGTTCGGCCGAGTTACCACGCAGACATAAGGAAAAAGTTTTTTTAAAAATTCACCATAAATCGAAATATTGTGCTAGAGACTTCCAATTTATTGCAAAATAAAGTGAAACGATTGAATATTACTAGAATGTAAGAGTTTTAGCTTACAATTGCGTTTTTTTATCATTTCGGTCGAGTTAAAGTTGACCGAAGGTTGAAATTTTGGCAGTTATCGTGATTTATGTGAAAATATTTCAAAACTGATAAAAGCTACAACCATGAGCTATATTCTGTTGTATTCTACATGAAATTGCACACATTTTCATATATAAAAGTTTATGTAACGACTAATGTAAAGCGATGTAAACATTACGACAACATGACGAAAAGAATTTCTGAGATGTTTGGCGGAGTTACCATAGCGCAGAGCGTAAGGAAAAGGTTTTTTTTTTTTTTTTTTTTTTTTCCCAGAAATTCACCATAAATCGAAATATTGTGCTAGAGACTTCCAGTTTGTTGCAAAATGAAGGTACATGATTGAATATTACTATAATGTAAGAGTTTTAGCATATAATTGCGTTTTTTGACCATTTCGGTCGAGTTAAAGTTGACCGAAGGTTGAAATTTTGGCAGTTATCGTGATTTATATGAAAATATTTCAAAACTGATAAAAGCTACAACCATGAGTTATTTTCTGTTGTATTCTACATGAAATTGCGCACATTTCCATATATAAAACTTTATGTAATGACTAATATAAAACAGGGCAAACATTACAACAACGTGACGAAAGAATTTGTGGCGCGGACATAAGGAAAAAGTTTTTTTAAAAAATTCACCATAAATCGAAATATTGTGCTAGAAACTTCCAATTGGTTGCAAAATGAAGGTAAATGATTGAATATTACTAGAATGTAAGAGTTTTAGCTTACAATTGCGTTTTTACCATTTCGATCGAGTCAAAGTTGACCGAAGGTTGAAATTTTGGCAGTTATTGTGATTTATAAGAAAATATTTCAAAACTGATAAAAGCTACAACCATGAGTTATTTTCGGTTGTATTGTACATGAAATTGCGCACATTTTCATATATAAAACTTTATGTAACGGCTAATATAGAACAGTGCAAAAATTACGACAAAATGACGAAAGAATTTCTGAAATTTTTGGCCAAGTTACCGCGCAGGCGTAAGAAAAAAGTTTTTTAAAAAAATTCACCATAAATCGAAATACTGTGCTAGAGACTTCCAATTTGTTGCAAAATGAAGGTACATGATTGAATATTACTAGAATGTAAGAGTTTTAGCTTACAATTGCGTTTTTTCGACCATTTCGGTCGAGTCAAAGTTGACCGAAGGTTGAAATTTTTGTAGTCGGCGTTTGCTCGTCCACTCGGCATTCAACAGACAATTTTAGTCAACGTTTGCTACGTCCAACAGGCGTTTAAGGGTTAATAAGATTAATAATAATAATAATAATAATAATAATAATAATAGTATAACTGTAATTACAAGTTCCTTGTTGGGCGAGTGGGTTCCATTCGCAGCTAGCACTCTGCTGGCCGCAAGTTCAAATCTCCGACCGGCCAATGAAGAATAAGAGGAATTTATTTCTGGTGATAGAAATTCATTTCTCTCAATAATGTGGTTTGAATTCCACAATAAGCTGTAGGTCCCGTTGCTAGGTAACCATTTGGTTCTTAGCCATGTAAAATAAATCTAATCCTTCGGGCCAGCCCTAGGAGAGCTGTTAATCAGCTCAGTGGTCTGGTTAAACTAAGGTATACTTAACTGTAGTTACAAAATTCGTATTATTTTAAACAAACAAATTCTTCCCCTCATCTTTTGTAAGAAACTTGAAGGCAAAAGCTGTCAGACATGTCATTTAACTTGACAAGAATGGGGAGTGTTGCTGATTAGGGGTCAAAGATTTGTTACTAATATTCTCTCTCTCTCTCTCTCTCTCTCTCTCTCTCTCTCTCTCTCTCTCTCTCTCTCTCTCTCTCTCTCTCTCTCTGTGTCCGTGATAATTCATAAAAGATTTCACTCCCGTAAGTAAGGACAACTGTTATTCTCTCTCTCTCTCTCTCTCTCTCTCTCTCTCTCTCTCTCTCTCTCTCTCTCTCGTTCATGGTTAGCGCAACCTACATGTTACTGCTTCTCTGTATGTCTAAGTGTACAGTAAATAATTTTAAATTTATCTAATTTTACCTGTACCGTCTACATACTAAATGCGCCGTTCTTAAACATAAGAGACCTAGAGCATTTCAGAACAAAGAGAAAGAGACAGAATAAAGAAGTTTTTAAAAACAAGGTTGAGAAGACTTCTAAAAATAGATTGGCAGAATGTGGGGAGAGAGAAATAGTATACTAATGTTCACACTCCTATATTCTTACGGTAACCATTTATTTCTTTTTGTAAGGGTAATGCATTAAGCTAACTTTTAAATGAAATTACAGTAACTTTAATTTAATTTAAAAGTTAGTTTAATACTGAATTTCCATTTTTTGATATCTGACGTAAGGAAACTTACTCTCTCTCTCTCTCTCTCTCTCTCTCTCTCTCTCTCTCTCTCTCTCTCTCTCTCTCTCTCTCTCTCTCTCTCTCTCTCTCTCTGTTAATTCATAAATAATTTAACTTGATATTTCTCCTCCCTCTCTCTCTCTCTCTCTTGTGTGGTATTCTCTGTGTCTTTAATAATTGATAAATAATTTCACTCAAGTAAGGGCAATCTCTCTCTCTCTCTCTCTCTCTCTCTCTCTCTCTCTCTCTCTCTCTCTCTCTCTCTCTCTCTCTCTCTCTCTCTCTCTCTCTCTCTGTTAATTCATAAATAATTTAACTTGATATTTCTCCCTCCCTCTCTCTCTCTCTCTCTCTCTTGTGTGGTATTCTCTGTGTCTTTAATAATTGATAAATAATTTCACTCAAGTAAGGGCAATCTCTCTCTCTCTCTCTCTCTCTCTCTCTCTCTCTCTCTCTCTCTCTCTCTCTCTTTAGCGCTCACACATTTTTACAACTTATTATTTTTCTGTGCGTCTTTACCTGTACAGTAGATAGTTTAAATTGATGTAATTTTACCTGTACCATTTACGAAGTGCCAATTTCTGCTTATTGGCATCAATACATATCTAACAGAGGTGCCGATAAGCCCCGAATATCTCCGATTTGTTATTATCAGCGATTGTCGGTTATTGTCATGCTGTCGGAATGGAACCCCTGCCAAACCTGTATAGATATTGAACACTTATAACAGTTTAGTAAATAAAATATATTACAGCTACACACTTGTAATCAAGTTAGCCTGTAATATTGAATATACTATCTATATAAGGATTACAGACAATTAGTACTAACTAGTTTCTAATAAAAACTTGTTTTATATCAGTACAGGGCTGCCATTATGCAGGACTGTCAGGTACAGTGTTCCACAGCAGGATTGCTTGTTCACTTTTTACTAGTGGATATGGGCCATACCGCCATGAGTGTAGTCCTTGCAAAAGCCAAGGAAAACATGTTTGGTCACCAGACATGTGCCAGATTTGTAGTATGCTCCTGGCAGCAAGTTTTAAGGATGAAACAGATCGTTTTAAGCTGTCTCAATGGGTCCTAGGGTTCAGCAGAGTTGAGGAAGGGGAAGATAATATCTTTCCGGCAAAAATCCGGCAGCAGATATTTAACTCTTTTCCAGAGCAAGATCTACGTTTGGGCCAAAACCCAGAAACATCAGTCCCCAGCACCTCCCAGGTTAACCCCGCTGAGGAAGTGGAGGAATCTTTACTTGGGGATGACATCCCTGTTAGTGGACAGGAAGTGGACATTGCCTCTGAAATGGCCTTGCTGAACCCAAAAGAAGGATCAGGGACACAAATTTCAGCTATACATGGGAGAAACTTTCCAGAAGGAAATCTATTCCTCTTGCAACTATCATATGTTGAAGAGGATAGTTCCCCCAAAAGGGATACAAGGATTCACCTAACCCTGACTGAAATGACTACATTCTTGGAGGGGTACACTAATTCACCCAGGACTGGTGCCCCTTGGTTCACAGGCAGTTACACTTCAGTTGTTGAAGCTCAGTCAGAGTGAGCAAGCTCCCCCAAAAGGGATGCACAGTGTGAGACGTGATCAATTCCGTAAGGAAATTATGAGTAACATCAAAGATGTCCATTGTCACAGAATGGCAATATATAAGGGACATGATACATTATTCCAAAAAAGAAATTAGATCAGTCCTGTGTAGCCCAAAGTGTAAGAATACTTAATCCTATAACCAAAAAGTGAGAGTGGATACAAATTCTGCCCAAACAGGGTCTGATGTTAGAATTCCGACCGGAAAAAACAAATTGGCCAGCTCGGACTACAAAACTTCGGATCAAAAGATAATAACGGCTCCAATATTCACCCCTGATGATACTGATAATTCTTGGAGAGATGCCTCAATGTGCATTATTTTCTCTCCTGATAAGTATCTAATTAATGAGAGAAAAACCATGATAGAAGTTGTACAGCTAGAATTTAGAGACAGGGCAGCATTCCCTAATACAGAATGGTGCCTGGTACCTAATTTGGATAAGACCCAAATTGCCCGCCGAGTGGCCTCAGCCTTCTGTCCCTTCACTTTTAAAATAATTATGGCAGATTTTCAGAATTTTGTAGTGACTAGAAAATGAGAGACAGTGGCAGAATTAAAACCATTTGCCACAGTCATCCTATTCTTGAATAATTCCACCAAGGAATTGGCAATGCTTCAACTCCCCCTTGAAAGGAAAAAGCTCCCTCTAGATATAGCTACTCAGTAGTGTGGGGCCCCTATGAGAAGAATCTCAGAGGGGACAGCCTCGGCAGAATTTCATGCTAGGATCCACCCTCTTAGTATTATAACCTCTACCACCTTGGTGGAAGTTGCCACCAAAAGGCTTCCAGAAGATTCCAGAACAATTTCTGCTGTTGTGGCCAAAAGTCTATAGAGAACCCTAGAATGGCGCATAAAACCATAAATGGAAGCATTGGAGGGTCCAACAAGTCACTCCCCAATATGACTTCGTTATTACATTCTAAACCTTTCTGTGAGGACTTGTTTGAGGAGTCTGTTGTGGCTCAACTCAACGAGCAAGCCTGCCAACAGAATTGTATAGTGTACGCTCTCCTTGGAGAAGGGAGTAAAGGAAACAGAAAACCCAAAACTTCCCTTTACCAACCCAAAAAAGGCTTGCTATGACCAGTAATTATATAAGCCTTCAGTCACCCCCAAAAGTTTTCTTCAAAAAAGGTTGGTAGTCAGAAGGGACAACTCCCTACCAAGGGATTACCAACCTTTTTTGAAGAAAACTTTTTGCGGTGACTGAAGGCTTATATAATTACTAGTTCCTCTTTGGACAAGTCAGTAGAGTTCTCGGCTAGCACTCTGCTAGGCCCGAGTTTGAGTCTCCGGCCGGCCAATGAAGAATTAGAGGAATTTATTTCTGGTGATGGAAATTCATTTCTCGGTATAATATGGTTCAGATTCTACAATAAGCTGTAGGTCCCGTTGCTAGGTAACCAATTGGTTCTTAGCCACGTAAAATAAATCTAATCCTTCGGGCCAGTCCTAGGAGAGCTGTTAATCAGCTCAGTGGTCTGGTTAAACTAAGGTATACTTAACTTCCTACGAAGGGAGAACAACAGCAAAGACATCCTTTTCACAGGGTCCAAAGACACTCCTACAAGGGAAAAAGAAAAGCAATGCCTGGAATGCCTATCAAGGGCAAAGGCAGAGGAAGAGGTGGATCCCAATAGGAATTGTATGGTTGAGGGTCGGCTTCAATGACACTACAGGCAATGGAAGTCTTTCCTTTGGGGACACAGCATTATTTTCAATGGGTTGGGGTGGAAATGGTCTCATCTCCCCCCTCCTTTAAAGGGGTTCCTCCAAAAACCAGATCCTTCTCTGGAAGATTACATCCAGAAGGCCCTGTTAAAGGTAGCCATAGAGAAACATGCGTGTGTTTGTCACCAAGCATGTCTCTTCAGTGTCCCCAAAAAGGATTCCTCCGAATGAAGAGTGATCCTCGACCTATCAGCATTGAACAAGCACATTATTTGCCAAAAGTCTGGATGACTACTGTTGCCCAAGTACGTTCAGACAGCTTCTATAGGTCTGAAAGATACATAATGGCACGTCCCTATCACCATTCCCCTCTGCCCCTTCCTAGGGTTCTGGATAGGGGAGGATACTTACGAGTTCAAAGTCATGCCCTTTGGGCTAATCATTGCCCCAAGAATTTTTACAAAATTAGCAACGGTAGTTGTTCAAGAACTCAGACAAGAAGGAATGCAACTAATAGCCTACCTAGACGATTGGTTAATCTGGGGACCCACAAGAAAAGTGTTTGAGCAATCTAAGAGCAGTGGTCAACAGACTCCATCAAAAGGTTTTCTAATAAATTGAAAAAAAAATCCCGCCTCATGCCCAGCAGAATTTTCAGTGGCTGGAACTGTGTTGGGATACTCTTCACAGGTAGTTGTCTCTCCCTATCATTACTCAAAACAGAATAAGGAAATCTCAAAATGTTCCTTGCACAGCCCAAAGTTTCCAGATGGCAATCAGAATGTACAATAGGCCTGCTGCAGTTTGCACCAGTAATAGAACCAATACTCCTCTTCTAGCAGGTTTGATGAAAGAAATAACCCTGGTCACAGCTGCTGTGTAAGATAAGGGAAAGAGCCCTCTTATCTTTGAGTCAATTATATACTCCACATGTTATAGTGTTTATCATTATGACACAATACCTGGCCAAGAGACCAACTAAAAGAGAATTCTTTGATATTACTGTAGTTTGATCACCTTGGAGCTCTGACAGACCCATAGAAGGTAAATCCTTGAGGACTCAGAAGCGACTACCAAAAACAGGTTTTTCCTACGTCAGAACCTGTTTTATAATTCATGAACATAGCAGTCACACGCCATTTGCATTCTGCTAATGTTTACATTCTTCAAGTCATCAGCTGAGTTTTAAAATACAACTTAATTTATTTATAAATGCAGTAAATTAAATTGAAGTAATGGTGTGATTTCACCAGAATTGGATGCTGCTTTTGCCTCTTCCAAAACATTTTGTGGCCTGCACATTATTCGTTTCTGTTACATCAGTACAACTGTAAATTTAGTGGCTTACTTTCTTAAAACTTTCCTTTTCATTAATTTAAGGGTGAATAAAGATTTTTTTTTTTTTTTTTTGTGGAAGTCACCACTGAAAATCGGCAAATTTTTAACAAGTCGACAACTGTAACGCAACCCTTAATAAATGTTTATTAGTCACAGTAACTGATGTCGGCAAACGTCTTGCTGTTGTTTATGCCAATGTCTTGCACGAAGTAGTAAGTGGTTGTTAATTATAAGAAATAGTGATGAATTCTTAGACAAGATTTAAGGTTGGTAAGCCTGATTTAATGTATGAAGATTTGCGCATTTAACCTAATGAACTTTGGCTTCTAGGCCTATTTGATTAGTTAAAAGCTAACTCATAATGTGCATTATCAATGGTAGCTACCGAAACCAATACAGGCAAAGAAAGCCTAGCCTAGTGTAATCTACTCAAAATACAGCTCACGCTATACATGATGTATATGTTGAAATCATGTATTTGGGGAAAATTTTAATGATTGGATGATACATGAAATTGGATGATACACGAGTACATATACTGTATACGCAAATTACAGTTCTTTAGCATGCTGTATATTTTTGAGTTTCGCAGTATGTTTTCGTTGGAAATAAATTGTGCTTGTATATTTATGGAGCAAGCTTCAGTTTCAAAATCGAAAGAAAACAAAAACTAAAGATAAGTGGCACCACCTCATGGCCACTCATGAACTAATGGCGGGTGATTCAAAAAGATCTTGGACCATAGGAGTTCCCAGACCACGGAATGCCAGCTTTAAGAGGTCAGACTGTATAAGAATGTTGCCCAACAAATTTGAACATTTATCATTTGCCTCTGATGCAGCCCTCTGTGTTACTTTCAGTTGTTTTTCTTCTTCATTTCTGCCCTCTGTTGTCTTAAATGTCAAAACTTTGTTGGCATGCAAGATGATCTGTCCATTTGTCATCTCATTTTCTTTTTGCATCCAATATGCAATATCTTTCTCTGAGCTTGCCCAAGACAAAAGGGATTGGGGAACCTCAAACGTTCTGCAGAATGTTCCTGTAATTGCTTATCCTCATATTCCCAGAGACCTCAAATTCCTCCTAGTTAACTTCCTCTTCTAGGAACAGTGCCGTGTCACAGTTTTTGCCATGATCTTTCCAGTACGATGTCTTGATATCATTCTTTGGCAGAGCAACCATTTAATTGATATCTTTGAGGATGAAATCATGCTGGAAGTTTAGCTGAGAGTGGGTTGAACTTAATAGCTAATATGCAAAAGATGCTTAGTAGCTGCATATAAATTCCTATGATCCCTTGGTCCCTGGGCTAGGTCAAAGAGGTGACATTGGCTGAGGAATAAGCAAGAATGTTCCCATTTACTCATTTATTTGAAGGGGGCTAAAGATAAGAATGACAATAGTCCAGAAAGAGGATAGCCATTGAGTCTATAGGAAGACTCTCCTTTTTTGAGTTGGCTTTCTTTGTTGGTCAGAAGTAGTAATGAGACCAGTGGAACGAATCTGCTGCCATCATCTTGGCATTCCCTTGTGCATTATATCCACTGGCAGATGTTGGATATTTTTTAGGGCCCCTTGTTTCTTGAACTTTCTAGTAGTAAACAGTTTTTGTTTAAGATTCTCCCAAGGCATTTGCAAACCTTAATACTGTACTCTACTGTTACATTCTTTTTTCTACTTAAGGGCTCTAGCAACCTTTTCCCTTGCTCTTACCAGAGTTCTTTCATGGATGCACCCCATGAAAAAAGGCTATCTCATCAGTACTACAAATCTGGCTGGGATTCAGGCCATGCTCTAGTATGATCTATATGAAAGTCTCCTACAGTGTTTAGGGGCATCAGGATTGTAGACCTAGATCCAGCACTTGGTCCAGTTAACTGGTTCAGTGGTGGACCAAAAAGTTTCTCGTGTACTCAGCTGAGAAGGCATATGACTGTGGTTTTAATATCTTGGTAGAACAGCTCTACAGGCAGTCCCCAGTTAATGGTGGGGGTTCCATTCCCAGCCGAGCCCCACTAAGCGAAAATCGCTGATAAACCGCTTAACAGCGCTGATAAACTGCTCAGTGGCGCTGTTAACTGGTTATTGGTGCTATTAAATCGCTTACCAATGCTCATAAACCGGTTATGGTGCTGAAAATCTGGTTAACGATGTTGCTAGCCAAGCGCCGTAACACCAAAATGCTGTTAAGTGATGCTGTTGGTAAGCGGGGAATGCCTGTACATAGTACATGGTGAGTAGGCTTGGAATGAGCTTCTTTTGACACATGTTTTAATGAACCACAAGCACTTCTGTCTACCTTGGCAAACTATGTATTTTTCATGACTTTCATCCAAATAGTAGCAGAAATATTCAGCTGTAAATGCATATATTGTCTCTCTCTCTCTCTCTCTCTCTCTCTCTCTCTCTCTCTCTCTCTCTCTCTCTCTCTCTCTCTCTCTCTCTCTCTCTCTCTCTCTCTCTCTCTCGATGTTGTGAAATGTGCAAAAGGTGATCTTAAATTACTTTATTAAGATATTGTTTAATAAACCATTTACTGCATAAAGCACTTTCTCTACCTTGGCCAATTTTGTGTTTTTTATGGCCTTCAGCAAAATTGTGACTGAATTACTGAGCCATGAATGCAAACATTTGTGCTCTCAGACTTTTGATATTGTAAAACATATAATAGGAGATGATCATGTGCAGCTTTATTAAGAGTTCTATCTGCATCTTAATCTGATTTCTTTTACATTTTATTTTCCTGTGGAATATGTCTGTATACTCAGTAAAGTTGTTTTTTTGCTCTCCTGGTAACCTTACCAACTTTAAAACCATATCAGAACACAAGCTCAGCACACTAATCACAGTAACACAGATAAAGTTTGCTCATAATAATGACTAGTGATATGTAGACTTAACATGCTATAAACTTCTTTCTAATAATGGGGTCACAGAAATTAAGATGTATTATCTGTGCTTCATAAAGTGGTAGATCCTTGAAATTTCCTTCTTCATCTCTCTTGTAAAAACATATAAGTAGCTATGAGATTTCATGGGTCAAGTTAAGTTGCTACTCGGTAATGTCACTCCTGGAGTGAATTGCTGATATATCCTTAAAGATAAGTGAATTCAAACAGGGTGAGCTGACCTAAATTTTACCTGGAATTTGTTCCAGATTATCAAAACGTTTTGGAATTTGTTCCAGATTATCAAAACTGTTTACAGGCAGTTTTGGAACAGTATTTCCAATAAAATCTCCGCAAGATAAAATGGCAGAATAATCATAATTTGATTTTTTTGATGTAACCAAAATGCAGAATTTTCAGTTGTAAGATTTTCTTGATTTTTTAATTTCTGTTCTGCATATTGTTACAGTATCTGTTTATTTCATAATTGAGACTCAGGGGAAAAAGTTTATTACAACAAGTTTGTAGATTGTGTGGAGACAGCCTTCATTTTGTTAGGTAAATATACCCTCACTGGTACTTTACTTGTAATTGGTCCAGGTTGGGTTGAGGTTGCCATTTTTGTTGACATTTTTTCATTATCTAAATAGTTACTGGTACATACTACTTGACAGGATGAATGTTTTAAAAGGACTACTCATATACTGTTTTTCATATAATGTTTTTCAGCTAGGAACAAAATAAAGGACAATATTGAAGCATTTTTTAGTCATCTGTTTTTAAGTATTGCTGGCATGCACATACAAGTAAATGAAAAATGCTATCCTTTAAAAGGTGAGAGGAGATCCCAGCTTGTAAACCTGTGATTTATTTGGCCAGTTCAATGTAATTTTTTTTTTTTTATCAAGAATAGGTTGATTTTTATTTCACAACAGAAGGTCTGCCAGTTCATGTAGGATTTTGAGTCGAGTTGGGGGATAACTAAGACCAGCACCCTGGGTGGTATAATTTTATTGAGATTGAATATGAAAACTTAGTCTTTACTTTTACTGTACTGGAAATACATCCATAATAGCTGGTGTTTTCATAGATGCAAATCACATTTCTTTCAATGTCCATGTAAAGAAAAATTGTTTTAATCACATAAATGTACAATTTTCTCTTGACATGTTATTTAATACAGTAGTAATATTACATTACTGTATTGCTGTTTTTATAGTCAAGTTTATCTAGGAGATTATTATCAGGTTTGCTTACAAGTTCTTATATTTGCAAGAAGTGAAATCTGAAAGAACCTTCCAAATTTGTAATTCACAACCTCCAAATATTACTATGACTGCTGTTTAATTTTGTTTTGCCAAACTGTTCATCACTGAAATTAGTTTTGTAGAGTCCATGTGCAGAAATTATGTTCATGATGTATTATTTATAGAATTGTATACTATATATGTGTGTGTGTATACTCACAACATGTATTTACATATACATACATACACATAAGCAATATTTATTTCTGTAATAAATACATACATACCCTTTACTGTATGTGTATATATTTATACTTTTTTTTAACTGATTCTCTCTCTCTCTCTCTCTCTCTCTCTCTCTCTCTCTCTCTCTCTCTCTCTCTCTCTCTCTCTCTCTCTCTCTCTCTCTCTCTCTGTTTTTATAATTTTTCACATTATGAAAACTACAAGTAACTGTACATCTATATAATCTTAGATCTAACTTTAAGAAGACAAAATATTTTACAGCATTTATACTTTGCATCCATAGATGAATAGAATTATTGCACAACATCCTTTTCCTTTAAGACTTTATTCTCCTATCAGTTGTTTGCTTGACATTATTAATTTTGGTACTTACCTCAGTTAAGCACACTTTAGTGTTTTACATAATATAGGAACTTTGAGAAGTTAATGTAAAGAAATATTTGAAATTAGACATTTTGATTTGTGTTGATGGAAAGGAAATGCTGTACAGCTTTAATATCTAACAAGCCTAGCTTGAACCCTGCATTGTAGTGCTAACATACATACATAAGCATAGTATACTATAAATATGTAGATATTCTGCATCTGTTATGATCTTAGCTACTTAAGGTTGTAGATTTCAAAATGAAAATATTAATTGAGTAGGGCATTCTTGGCAGGTGATAAAAAATGAAGTAACGAAGAGAAGCGGATCAGGCAAGGTGCACCAGTGTCCCTACTGCAAATATTCCAGCGAAAGGAAAGACCACGTCGTGAAGCACATAAGAACACACACGGGAGAGAAACCCTTTGTCTGTCAGTATTGTCCTTATAGTGCTACTACTAAAGACAAACTGATCAGCCACTTCCGAACGCACACGGGAGAGAAACCCTTTCCGTGCCCTTACTGTCACTACTGCGCCACCAAAAAGGACAAGCTGCGACAACACATTCGTACTCACACAGGAGAGAAACCATTCAACTGTCCTCACTGTCCGTATCGTTGTTCAACTAAAAATACTCTGAACAATCACATTAGAATCCACATTTCTTAAGTAGAATGGTATGTGCATTGTATGTATTTTAATTATTTTTTAATAAATTCTGAATAATATGTAAGTTTTTGCCTAAGGACAAGAAGTAGTATGCTGCTTGGTGGCCTATTTTTCTGGAATTTTAATTGTGTTTCCCTTGTACAGTTGAATTACTTAATTTATGTAATAGATGACTTTTACAAAATTTGCTTGGTTTTATATTTTTACTTTATTGTTTGGGTCTTCCGAAACAGAACTTGAAGGTTTCATGGCTTGCTTGGAATTGATTCGTCTTATAATTATTTGCAGTTTTCATGTTTGGAAAGTAGAATTTTATATTTAGTGG
This sequence comes from Macrobrachium rosenbergii, assembly GCF_040412425.1. NCBI lineage: Eukaryota > Metazoa > Arthropoda > Malacostraca > Decapoda > Palaemonidae > Macrobrachium > Macrobrachium rosenbergii. Next base: position 5,650,941 of record NC_089758.1, read on the forward strand.
AAATATTTTATCTTAAACATTCGATTTCTTGTACTTCGTCTACTTCACATTTCTGATTGCTTTGGTCATTGTCAGTAACCAAAGTGAAAAGCTTTGTTTTAACTCTGCATAATTCTTGATGTTGTTTCAGTTGTAATGTTCGAGGTCTTGATTCTTTGAATTATCATTTCAGTTACTGATTTTGTTCACTTATAAGCATTCATTTAGTATTTAACTAGGTTTAGGTAAAGTCTCCATCTTTATTCAGGCTTCATTGTTAGGCTAAAATAAACAAGATTTTTCAAAATGACTCGGAATGATAGTATTGAAAAGCATTATTTCAGGGTGTTACTTTTAAATATATACAGCCTCTCTCTCTCTCTCTCTCTCTCTCTCTCTCTCTCTCTCTCTCTCTCTCTCTCTCTCTCTCTCTCTCTCTCTCTCTGTTGTGTATTTTTTATTATTTGTCTCACTATTAATTATTAATTTTATGTGAATTGTCAGCACAAAAATAAAAGGACATTCTGAAAGTTATACACAGTGTAGTTACTAAAGCTGTAACCCTAATTTTCATGTTAGTACTTCATAAATAGGAATTAATTTCCATTTTCAGTTTAAGATGTACTGTAGTACTGTTGCAGATGGAATAACTGTAGGTCAGTAAACAAGTCTCTCTCTCTCTCTCTCTCTCTCTCTCTCTCTCTCTCTCTCTCTCTCTCTCTCTCTCTCTCTGTGTGTGTGTGTGTGTGTGTGTGTGTCCCCTCTGGCCCTTGTTCTCTTGTTTACAATTAGTGTACATAAATTGTATATATATAATTAAATATATATATATTATATATATAATTTTATATATATTTATTTATTTAATATATATATTATATATATATATATATATATAATTTATATTATATATATATATATATATATATATATATATATAATGTATTATATATATATATATATATATATATATATATATATATATATATATATATATATATATATATATATATATATATATATATATATATATATATATATATATATATATATATATATATATATATATATATATATATATATATATATTTATACTATATTATATATATAAAATTTATGTACACTAGATAATTTATGTATGTATGTATGTACGTATAAGAAGTGTGGATTTATCCTAATAATAATAAAGTTGGGCATTCCCGACAGGTGGGGGCGAACAGTGATGGTTCAAGGACTAGCGGGAGAGGAGCAGCCAGCAAGGTACACCAGTGTCCATATTGCAGTTATTCCACAGATAGGAAAGACCATGTTACCAAGCACATAAGAACTCACACAGGAGAAAAACCTTTTAATTGTCATTATTGCTTTTATAGTGCTACCACAAAAGATAAAGTGATCCAACATCTACGAACACATACAGGAGAGAAGCCCTATACCTGTCCGCATTGTAGTTATTGTGCCACCAAAAAAGATAAACTGGTTCAACACATTCGAACTCATACAGGGGAAAAGCCATTTGCCTGTCCCCATTGTCCGTTCCATTCCTCAACCAAAACTTCACTGACCAACCACATTAGGATTCACACAGGAGAAAAACCATATTCGTGTTCTTTGTGCCCTTATCGTGCTTCTCAGAAATCATCTTTACAAATTCATATGTATAAACACCAAACTTAGTGAAATTTTTATGAATAATTATTCATGTCCAGTTACATTGGAGGGTAGCAATTTGTTCCTATTTAAAAGTATAAGTAACAATGCACAAAGAATCTTCCACCGGTGAATATATCTTATTACCCTACACTGTATATGTAAATACTCGTGATGCAGCTTCTTTACCTGTGTAGAGTGGATTTGTATTGCCCTTAGAAATGTCAAGTGGTGGAAAAGATTTCAGTGAGTAGTTTTTTTTTAACTGCCTCTAAATACTTTATTATAGATGAAATCTCCTCGGGTGATCCTTTATTTGACCTATTTCTCTGAGGGAGGAATTAAGTCAGGTTGGCTTTCTGTTTGGCAAGCAGTGTTGATGTTCCTGATTGGTTTCAGTTGTGCAGGATATAGATGGACATTTGGTGAGAAGGAGAATGATTTGTACTGTATTTTTATATGTATAGGGCTGTTGTTTTTTTCAAGTTTAAATGAGGTTTTCATGTGAGAATTATTCATAAAGTAGCTGTACTTTTGAAGTACAGTGCAGCAGAAACTGTAATGTTGAAACTTTAAGAAATTTTTTTAAGATGAATGAATTTTTAAGAAACTTTTTTAAGGTGAATGAATTTTCACTGTTTCCAGACCCTATAAATCAGGTCATGGTGCCAGTCTTTATACTCTTGTCTTCCAAAACTAAGTTGACTTTTGGAAAACAATAACTTCATTAAATTGGATCATTTTGTTTAAAAGGGAAGTAATACTTCAGTGCTCTAGTAAAGAATGGTTGTAGAATTTTTATTGGACTTTTTAAGACATACTTTAATATCATTGTTTTTTAAATTGAAGAGTAATGCTTTAACTGTCCACATAGCATATAAAATATACAAATATCATAGTCATATTCATCAGTGTACCACATTTCTTTTAATCTGTTTACTATTTTACTTACACATTTTCTAGATTTCAGTTTTCTCATGATGTAGATCCTTTAAAGAATTGGATTTCAACATCTTACTGGTACTGTTAGGTATGCAGGTAGATGGTTGCATAGTAAAGTACATGCAGGGAAAATTTAACAGGTGGAGTGAACAGCAGTTGCATGAGAAGGTTCAAGAGGAGTCCATATCAATAATGTGAAAAATTATAGGTTGGCCTGGGCTGGTCTTTTAGCACTTTGAAAATCATTTATCATATAACAGGGCTTGTTTGTATGCAATAACTGTCTAGGTAATCACACTATGCACTCTGGATGTTTAACAACTTAAACGTGTTTTTTTGTGTGAAATGAAACACACCTAGTATTTATTTGTAAAATGTGGTGTGGTTTTTGATGGTTCACTGAAGCAGTCATTATAGTTTGAGGTTATTTCCAAGTAATTTCTAGTGAAATTATGATATTGGAAAAAAAATATTTAAAGAAAATAAACAAAATGCTAGGTGTTGTTATACTGTACTCAGAATATTTTTTAGTGAGGTTCTCATATCTTGATTGGGCTCTGTTAGTCAAATTCCTATAAAACAGATCTGCTAAACAATGTACAGTACAAGGTCCCTCTTGAACAATTTTGTTAAGAGTTGAAGACCCATTACTTCCATTCATAACAAGTACAATTTGCACTGTAATCACACAATGGAAATCACAATGTATTATTTACTCTACTTATTTTTGGAAGAGAGGATAGAATCGTAACAACGATTGTTATTTTTATAAATTTTTATAGATCACCATCAAGCACCTGACATCTTGTGTCTTTGCATTTGGGGAACAACCTTTATAATCTAATATTAATTTGATAATGTTAGCTTTTGCAGTACGTACCATATAATTATGTCATAGAGAAGATATATCCTATAAGAAGTATTTGATAAGACTGATATTATTGGCTGATGAAATATTGTGTTTTTAGCCATTACTTGTAGCTGTATTTGTAAGGATTTTTTTTTTTTTAAATAAAATTTTGTAGAAGACATGATAACTCAGACCCACATTCTCTCTCTCTCTCTCTCTCTCTCTCTCTCTCTCTCTCTCTCTCTCTCTCTCTCTCTCTCTCTCTCTCTCTCTCTCTCTCTCTCTCTCTTACTTGAGATATTTTTCATGAAAGTTTTTATTGAAATTTACCTTGATGGAAACACGGATGATATATTTTTAAAGGGATCAGAGTTTCAATGTGCCAATTTGATAAGGTCCTTGTATTTTAAGGAATGTTTTTTTATAGTTTTAAGAGATTTTTTTTTTATAGTAATGCATTATGTAGGTTTGTGATAATGCTGATGTAGTGGAGAATGTAAGACTAACATTTGGGTTCTCTAATACTTTTACTGCTAGCTTGTTAGTTCCTCAGTTCATTATTTTTTTTTTTTTAGGTTTTCATTTTGGAGCTTGGGAAATTTTTGGTGAGAATCTCATCAGATACCACCATTTAAACAGCTTTATAGCTACCTTATCTGCATGAGACATGCACACCTGTCATGCATAAATAAAGATTATAGGCATTTATATAACACCCTAATTATTAAAAGTCCAAAGAGACTTTTTCTTGCTGTTTTTCTGCACTTAACATTATGTAAACTAACTGAAAATTAGTAGCTGCACAATTTATGAATACTTTAGTATTTTACATTTATGAAATTTCATGGAATACTTTGGAAATTAGTGTAAGGATTTATTTGATTGTTTCATACTACTGTATTACAAGGATACATTGTGAACCCAAAACTTTTGATTAGTGTACTGTTAACATTTTATTTCATAACAGATATCATAATCATTGTTTGTGCACTGGCAAAAGACTTTCGCATCTGTATGAAAGGAATAATTTGTTAAAAACATTAATTTCAGTAGTTAATCCTGTGTTAAAGGTCATTATTCTTCTTCAAAAATGTGTTATATCTATCAGTTAAAGGTAAAGTGCAACCCAGATTGTCTTGTCCAGCATGAAATTTGGCTACCTTCATTGTATGTGCTAACCAGTAGGGTCTAATTGCATATAATGTGCATTGGTGATATACATACTTTTTTCCTGTCTCAGTTTTGCAAAGTTATACAGAATTCAACAAGACAGGCAAAGGAAAAGAGCTGGGTGTTGTGTGATGCTGCCGGCAAAGCTGTCTTTGGCAAAAAAATAAAAAAAGAAAAGAAAATGTAGGTACCCATATAAGAAGAGTTGAAAGCATTTAATGAGACTAAATAAAAGAAAGGATTTTTCATAATTATTGAAACCTTAGGTAATGATATTAATCTTATGTTGGAGGGAAATTGTTGCCTGAAGAGTATCACGGTTACACGGAAGATCAGCAGCCAGACATTCTTCCTGAGGGAGCTTTTTAAAATATAAAGGGAATTTTTTTATAAATTAGAGTTCTGCGGTAGAGATAACATTAAGGTTTTTGAATAGGGCAGAAATTTTGGTCAGCTCATATAAGAGAGAATTGGAAATCTTTCCAGACATAATAACAGTTTGTGTATTTTCATATGTTCAGAGGTATCACTTATACTTTAAAGGAAGAATCACAAAATGTAGCTAATCTTGTCAATTACAGCACTAATAAAAGCTTTAAGCAGTAAATTCAGAGAGAGAGACATTTGGATGCCAGTATATAACTTTCTTTTCTTTCCTTAAATCTTATTTGAAAACTTTTATGGACAGAGTCAGTAGACTGTAAACCCAAGATGGCTCCAAAGGGAAATCAGCCTGCAAAGAGAGATGAGTTGTGGGAAAAGATGATAAATGAATAAATATAGTATGAGGGAATAAAAAATAAAGCTGATATACCTGATTTCACATGTTAGCAGAGAGCAGGAAAGAATTTGCTCCTCACTTAAATGTTTGGAGATCGGATTTCACAACTGCACTGGGCAAACTATTCCACATTTTGGTTATTACCAAGATAAGACTCGAAGCAAACTTGGCAGTAGTAAACCTAATACTAGAAAATGACACACTATCCCGTGTTTAAACCTACCTTAAAGTTTCTATCTAAAAAAAAGCATTCTTTTCTGCTAAGGAGCATATTAGAGCTACAGTTCTTGTAATATTTTGCTTTGGACCCCTGGTAACAGAGAGTGACAAGAGCATAGTGAAGACAAGTAACTTTGAGTGATCCTATGTAGAATACAGCAGTTTACTAAGTTAATCTTGTGTTTTTATATATGAATGAGGGCATTTGTTCTTGCTATTGCTTGTACTTCCCATAAGTAAGTGGTATCCCAAAAGTGAAAGGTACATAAAAACAAAGTACAGTATGCTGAAAAATTTAAAATTATATGTTTACACTTTTAAAAGATTTTATTGAAAACAGAATTTTTGAGAATTTTACAAAAGAGATTCTTTTTGCACAGCATGGTAATCATCACGGTCTTCAGGAACTAACAATACTGTCAGATGACAGGCCATTATTGCTTACACTTTCATTCACATTGCAAATAGTATGCAGTAACCCTACAGTATATTATAGCATGTAAATCCGAGATAATTTTATCAAATTTGTTTTTGCGGTTAAGGACCACCTTGCTTTATGGCCCCAGAATTCTTTGAGTTTCGTATATGAAGCACTGTTATCTATTTGTATGTCTGCACATGTAGTAAACGAAGTTTTAAATCACCTGCTTAATGCACACACACACACACGCACATCATGAAACCAAATGACGGATACAGACGTGTTTAGTGGTAAACTGATTTGGTGCAAGTTTGTCTCCACTGACATTGACTTAATTCTTTTATAATGTGGCAAGCATTTCGATTCCCAGCTTGATTTTACATGCAGCTTTATTAGGAAGGTTTTTATGTGCTTATTTTTCTCTCCCTCATTCTGTAAGTTAGATAACAGTATTTAAGAAATATGGTGTTTATTTCAGAAATAAACTTTTAATGTAGGCAAGACTTCATTTCTAGGCAAGACCAGGATTTCAGTTTAATAGAAAATTGTACTATTTTTTGCATGATTTACAGAGCGTAAAGAAAATTTTCGTCCAAAATTGGTAAAAACTCTTTTCAAGATTACTTTTGACATTGCTGGGTAATGGAAAGTTAAATACAGCACATTGTTGGAGAGCAGGTTCCCATTATGCTTCAGCAGTTGTTCATTAGCAGCATAGCTTATTTGCCTTTTATTATGGCAGATTTCTTGACAGAAGATCTGTAAGATGTTCATTAGAGTTGGATTTGCTCTTAGTCTGAGCCTATTTAGGATATATAGTTATGCCTCATGCATTCATGTTTCTGGGTTTACGAATTCGCGAGTTCACAAAATTTTAATTGGAGCCTAACTAATTTGCATCTGCAATTTTTTTCAGACCTGCAAAATTTTTATTCTCTCTCTCTCTCTCTCTCTTCCTTTCTCATAGATAGGGCACACATATTTTTGCAACTTATTATTTCTCTGTACTCTTTATGTAATTTTAAATTGATTAAATACCTATACCCTCTACATACAGTACGTACATGTTTTCTTTATTTTATTGAATTGTACCTTCATTATATGACTTCTGTGACACATGAAGTTTACCTAGTTTACCTTTCTGACAATGACAAAGAAAATGTAAGTCATCAAGTTTACAGTCCCATTCATTACTTGGTTTTACCTTACTGTGAATGCAAAAGAAAACAGCAGTCAGTGAATTAGTACGGGAGTATCATTAGTATACCGTACTGTAAATGAGCTAGTGTGGCAAATACCATTAGGCAATACTGTACTGTCTCTATTTTTATGTCAGCCATTCATTTTTTTTAAGGGTAATGTATTAAGCTAACTTTCAAATGAAATTAAAGTGTCTTGGGAGCACGATTTGGGTCATATGTTGGGTTTAAACTCTAGAAATAAGCATTTTTAGCATTCTTAGTGACTCATACCAAACATTTGCTATTCCTCCTGATCCGTGATGGGTTCTGGAACCTAACCTCACGAATGTTTGAGGTGTAACTGTATAGGGATTGCACCAAGGTTGGATTTGTTCCTGTTCAGGATATGTAGGGATTTTACCAAAGTTGGATTTGCTCCTGGTCTGAGCTTGTCAGGATATATAGTGATTTTACTAAGGGTCTATTTGTTCCTGGTGTGAGTTTTCTGGAATTTTATACCAAGATGAATTTACTCTAGGTGTGTCTTTCAGGATCTGTAGGGATTGCTTGAGGCCTTGCCCTTTTTGAAGTTTGTAGGCTATTTACCAAAGGTGGATTAACTCCAGGTCAGAGTCTTCATAAAGTTTTTTTTTTTTTTTACCTAGGTTGGGTTGCTCCTTATGTGAAACTAGCAGATTCTGTGTGTGTGTGTGTGTGAGCTTTGCTCCTTTTCCTAAGTTTGTATTTGCTTCAGGTTCCGTGACTGGTAGGCTACTCAAGGCTGGATCATTGAGTTTTTAGATTTAATAAAATGTCCCATTTTTTATACAGTACATAAAGTCATAATTTTCTTCACGTTTTTTGTGTGGAATTTATGTAGGTCAGTAGAAAAGATAAGTACAGGAAATTGTGGCTGTGTGATTTGTTAAAAATACACTTTTTCATTGTGTAGGGACTTTTGTGTTATGGTCTGTTTCCATGTGAAAATGTTTTAAAGAATGAAAATGATATCCATAGAATTAATAGGTTCTCATTTTTGAAGAGTTTACTATTTGGACCAGTCACTTATCTGCTTAAAGAATACAGTAATAATAATAATAATAATAATAATAATAATAATAATAATAATAATATCTTAATAGTTCAGCATGGAAGGCTCAGAGTTTGATTCAAGTGTTGGAAAGTATCCTTGACACATCTTGGATAGTACATTTATTTCTAGAGAGTTACAGTACTTATCCTCCTTCAGCAACTCAACCATTTGGATGTTTCTGAGGGCTAGTTCTACAAATGTCTGTTTTGATCAGAGACATAGTAAATCTCCTCTGCTGGTATGTAAAAGAAACTGAAGATGATATTGATGTTTATTTGAATAAAGTGTGTTACAAGCTTAATGTTAAGGTTAGGGGATAACTGAAGACGGTAGCTGAAACTTCCTCAGTGGATTATGAAAATGTTTTTATCTTGATTTTTTGTTTTTTATGATAAACCTATTTTACCTCCTGTTATAATGTTAAAAAGCACAGTAAAAAAGTTTTGCTTGTATGGAAACATATTCAAACATTTACACAGTTGTCTGTTTGCTTTGTTTTGTTGATAGAATCATTACATTTGAGTTTGTTTAAGCTTTAATATTCATATCTTGCATTATTTTTTGTAACAAGCGGATTTTACCTTTTAAATCCAGGTATTCCAGTTTAATGAAATATAAACTAACATGCATAATAGCTTCTTGAATAGCTTGTGGAGCATAATTCTGGAGTGCTGTTAGGGAGCATGAAGAAAAATTGAGTGCCCCCAAAAGTTGAAGTAAAATTGATAAAGAAAAAAAGTTTTAAAGGAAATTATACTTTGAACATTAACGGTTGAACATAAATTATAACCCTTCATTATAGTCATGTTGACTGTTTAGTTTGTGATATGAATAAACTGGTTCTATAGAGGTGCCAGAAAGGCGTAAAAAAGATACTATTTACCTTCATTTGACATATGTGCATGTATTCTTGCTTGGAACTCTCTCACACACACATACACACACACACACAGTTTTATATTTTACATGCTGGATTTTAGATTTGGGATAATAGCTCATCTAAACTGTTAAACAGTAGATGACATCAATTATTCACTTTTTTGTGCATTCATTAATAGGTCTCTTTGCCTATCCAATTGACATGCAAGTCACTGACAGTATTAAAAAGTTTGTAATGTACCAGAATCAAGGAAGTGTTCATTTTCATTGTTGACAGAAGAATTGGGTTGTGAGATTTTTAACTATACATACATGTGAAAGAAATAATTATTTCAATTATAGGTCAAAGATGATAAAAATTTGGGTGCTTGAGAAATAGAGAAGTTTAGTATGCTGTACTCCATTTGCATAAATGGATATTGTAACTATATTAAAGTATTTAACCTCATTTTAACTCACAGTTACTTTTGTTGGCTCTTTAAGCAGTGCAATTCCTTCTTCTAGTGTATGATATTTTCCATAATTTAAGTTTTCATTTCCTGCTTCCCATATTTTTGTAGGGTTGTGGTTTACTGTCGGCTAGAATTGTAGAACCCCTAGATGCCATTTCATAACTAAAAATGCCAGTTAATTTATATGAAAACTGAAGTTTTTTGGTTTTTATGAACATGTAGTTTTAAAAATTTGGTGCTTAAAGGATGTTTGATCTCAAAGTAAAACAATCCATAGATCAACCAGTATTGTAGTAATAGAATGAACTTGTAAACTTTCCTACTTAGTATGTATTTGTAGTGCTTATGTCAAAAGTGTGTTGTAGATAGTTATTCCAATTTGAATAATATCTGTAGTGGTGGTGAGAATATTTAGCCTGGGTTTTGTAAAATTGTCTTTTGACAAAATTTAATTTGTTCATTTGCGATAGTGTCCAGTTACCTTTTATACGTTTTTATTTGTTTCAAAATCTGTGATGGTGATGGTGGCTCAAATTTCTTGATTGGAAGCTGTCATTTTTAAGCCCTTTAGGTATAATGTCAAATAAAAGTGCATGCTGTAATTTGTTATTTTTGACAAAAAAATTCTAGTCATAAAAGCATGTGAAGCAGAGTCATTTGTTTGAAAAGGGTATTTATTATAATCATTATTTGATTGGTAGTTGTAATCCTTTGAGTAATGATGATAATAAAGTTAGGCGTTCCCAACAGGTGGGACTGAACAGTGATGGTACGAGGAACAACTGGAGAGGAACTGTCGGCAAGCTGCACCAGTGCCCCTACTGTAAATATTCAACTTTTAGGAAAGATCACATTACAAAACACATTAGAACTCACACAGGAGAAAAACCATTTACCTGTTCGTTTTGCGATTACTGTGCGGCATCTAAAGACAACCTTAAACTTCACGTTCGAACTCACACTGGCGAGAAGCCTTTCTCTTGTCCCTACTGTCCCTTCCGAGCAGCCAGGAAAGATAGCCTACAAGTTCACATCCGTATACACACAGGCGAGAAGCCGTACGCTTGTTCGAAATGTTCATACCGCTCATCTCAGAGAAATGCTCTTGTCTCTCACATGCTTAAACACCAGTCACCTGAACAGAGCACATCCTAAGGTTTGCCATTGAAATTCAACTTTGTTACCTGATTTAACATTTCCAGTGAGTTCCCACAATTATTTATTTGGAATTATTTTTATATTTATTTAGTTTCATTAAGTTATTTACCTTGCCATTAGCCCCTGATGCTCACCCTACCACATAATTGCTTATTGTTGCCATAGTTCTATCTCTAGGTATAGGTCATTAATAGATATTAATACAGCCACTTGCAGTTATATGCTAATTTAGACAACTAGGAGTTGTTTCATAACTTATTGCTTTGTTTGGTTTTCATCAGAGGTGAAGAATTCATTTTATGAAAGCTAAGCTTTGTTGTAGAAATTGTGATCGACTTAGAATTCATAGTTTTAAGAAGTAATTCAATAGATTGCAGTTTTGTATCCAGTAATCCAGGACATAGTTCCATTGGAAAAACTCCAGATGTTAATGCATGCTTTCATGTTTGTAAAATTTGCCAAGAAATTAGATTTTTATTTTGTATTTTATAACTGCCCTTGCAATACAGGGCAAGTTGATATTTAATGTAATAGAAGGTTTAGATATTTTTGTATTGTATTAAGTAATAAATTGTACACAGTAATAATACATATTAATGATAGTAAATGTTTCATTCAAGTTCCTGTACTATTTGCCAAGTTAAGTTATTGATGAAATGTGATCTTTCCAAATAATATTGGTTGAATGAGAAAATGGAAATGATTTTAAATAAAAAAAACTAGTACTGTACGTGATTGTACAAAATACTGGGAGATGGTCTCTTTTCTACAGGTCTTTTGAGGTTTGAAATGATTTTTCAGCATTAAATTTCAGCACAGTTTGTTAGTTGTGGCCTGAGACAGTGTTGCACTATTTTTGTTGTACAGGTATTATCATTTAGTAAACTATACTTGACAAACAGTTATACTGCATCTTAGCCCAGAAAGTTACCAGGGCAGGTTTGCCATGAAATATGTAAAGTTTATGGAGATATTACTACTAAATGAAAGATTGTTAAGGACATTAATCTGGAATGTATATACACTAGCTACGTAAAGTTACAGTTGAATTTAAATAACAAAAAAAAAGAAGGTGCAGTTGACCATTTTTATCCTACCCATTGTGCATTTCATGATGTGCTTTTAGAGTTGTCGTCCATCTGTAGACTAGATTACATTGGGTGAGAGTATTGTTTTTCCTTCTAAATGTAAAAATGTGTTCCTTGCAACATTATAGACACAGAGGATTCAGTGCTAAATTGAAGCTCAGTGCTTCATTTTCATAGTTTATGATCTGATTTGTTTATAGCTGGTAAGCATCTTTTATTATTCTGAATTTTATAAGTGGTCATATTTTTCACTTTCCTCTTTTTTCCTTTTCCAAGTATCATTCTAGTCTGTGAAAGCTTGTAGTTGAGTTAATAGCCTTTGGGCTTTTTCCAAAAGCAATTGTATGGTGAGTATTGTTTGTGCCAGTGTTCAGGATAAGGTGTAAGGTAACAAAGCAATAAACTGAATTCATAAGGGAACTCCTTAGGAAATAGTGAGTACTGTACCATCTTTTTCATAATTAGCATTATTCTTGAATTTTTTCTTAAGTGATAACTGTGAACTGTATGGCTGTATATTTTATTAAGCCTTTACATGTATATATGAAGGTACAAAGATTATACAAGAGTATGCATAAAATAAAAGACTGACATGACTGACGTAATACATCTGTAATAGTGTTTTATTCCTCACAACACCAAGCCAGTGGACTACAAAGACATCTACGACAGTTTAAGAATGTAGTTATTTTCTGCACAGGGATTTCATCCATGATTTAGGGGGATAAAATATGGTAGTGCGTACTGTATCTGGATGTAAAGTTTCAATAGTTGTACCATAACAGTACTAACGAAATGTGGGGTGACTCGGGAAGCTCGCGGAAGCTAACATGGCTGGGAACACAGTGGATGGGGATAGGCCGATCCAGGTCACACGTGATCATAGGCCTAGCTTCAGGATTTTGTTTTTTCAGAGACAATTCAGTAACAGCCTAAGTGGATCAAACGTGAGTACTCCCATGTACAGCATGAAAGCCTAGGATCGTATATTTTGAAAAATACAAATTTCTTTTCAATTTGATATTTGAGTACCATAAATAGAAACATTTATGAAATATAGCAATTTCATAACCTCTTTATATGATTAGGACATAAGGGCAGTCTCGAGTATGATGGAAGTTCCCTCTGATGAAATATGACCTTGACCCATTCCTTTCAGTTGTAAACTTCTATTCCATTTTAGATTCCTAGGCCCTTGTTAGTGTGTGTGTGTGCACAAGAGTGCAAGAGAGGGGTGTATTACTTAGATCTGTCTCATATATTAACCCACAAGCAGTTGCTCTAAACTACAGTTTTCTTTTTCAAGTGTAAGGGTAACCCTTCATTGCTGACACAAACTATTAGAATATGTGGAGGATGAAGATGATAGCTTGTCTCCTCACCTGAAGAATTCAACAGTTGATGTGATCAGACAAAGCAGAGGAATCATGTCAGAGCGTGCCCTCAGTGCTGGGCCTCATCCTGACAGACTGGAGACACTCGGACCACTTGCAATAAGGTTATATTTTAGGAGGTTGTAGGACAGGTATCAGTTGGGACAGAGCAACATTCATTCCCTGGTGGGCCTTTTCAGAGTTGAGAGGCTGTATGAATGTAGATCCCTTTAACCTCATATAAGAAGCAGGAACAGGTTGGCCACACATTAGAAGAAACTATTGAAATTACGTCAAACCCTGATCCATTTTGATTCCCTTTTAGAGAGTGAAAATTGGCCAGTGTTTCATATACTGAAAGCAGATTAGAAATATATCAGTCAAACTCAGAAATTACACTCAGTGTGTCTATCAGAGGATACGCTCTTTTGGCAATTAAAAGAAAGCAAATGAATGATAGAAACCACAGCTAAACAGGAATTAGGAAATTGTATGTTAATTATTGATATTGATATCGGTATTGAAATTCGTACTTCCGTCACCATGAACAATGCACAAGGGACATTGATATTACTAAAATTCAAAGAGCAGATTTGTAGAGCACCATTATTACATTATATTTTTAAAAAATGTGAAAAAATTGAATATGAAACACCTATTAAAGAAACAGGATCCATTGTCAACTGTTGTCAAAGCCACCATACTGTTGCTTAAGGGTAGGTATATCTTAAAAAATCTTGAGACTCTCAGTATGCCAGTTTTTTATGCAAATGAAGAAAAGGTAGAGTAGACATAAATATGTTGTCAGGGTAAAAAGAGGACACCTAGAATTTTAAAATCAGTTTCTTTTATTTAAAGAAATAACTTCCGTGAAAAGAGTGATTGGGCGAGATCTAATAATACCCTAGGCCAGCTAACAACCACCGTAGAGTTTTTTTAGGGTTCATCTTCATACCTTATAATTTGTACCCTTCACCAGTTTCGGTCAAATCTCTGTTAGGTATCATCAGTTGTGCTGCTACTGGTTTACGGTCAGGCGTTGGGATCAATGCAAATAAAGTAGCATCACATGTATAAGCAACTACCTTGTTTTCTATGGCAAATCACAAGAAATGGTTTTCTTGTAAATCCTATAGTGGCCATCAGCAACACCTCTCTTGCAATTTATAAGTGGTTAAAAATTCAATTATAATACAATAATACAAAGATGCTTCTCCAACTTTCATTTGTCCAAGTTTGAAAACTATGGCCTCATGATGAACTTGGTTGAAAACGTCAGGAAAGTCAAGACCAAACATACGAACTTCAAGATATGAATCAGGGATTTCTGTACTGAAATGGAAGCTAAAAGAAATGCAACCTGTTCACGCATCAAGCATCAAGATTCTTCATGCCGTGGCACTGGAAAGCTCAACTACCTCAGTTGAGCATTAGGAAAACGGGAATGATTCTCTCCCGTTGCTCTGCTCACTTATTAAACGCATCAGCCAAAGGGCTGCCTTTTGGACAGCCATCTGGTTTAAGCAAAGGAGGCACAATTGAGTCGTTGCCAAAAGCAGAGCTGCATGATTGCTAGTAGTCCACCGTATTTGATGCGTAATTTCACCACAACCCTTTTTACACGATTTTGTACTGGCAGATTTCCCTTTTATTGTACCTCTTGTCATATTCTCTTTCTTCCATCTTAATTTCCACCCTCTCCTAACAACTGATTCGTAATGCGACTGCGAGGTTTTCCTCTAGTTACACCTTTCAAAGTTTTACTGTCAATTTTCGTTTCAGCGCTGAGTGATCTCATAGGTCCCAGTGCTTGGCCTTTGACATAAATTCTATATTCAGTTCAATACAGGCAGCTTCCCCAGTTATGGTAGTTCCATCTTTTACTATTTTAAAAGGTTATATGAATAAAAAAAAAAAGTGGTTGAATTTAAACAATGACATTGACATTTCATTAGTCATCCATCATTCATATGGAAGCAGCCTTTAACCGATAGTTGTGAGGAGGAAACTGAGTGAGTGGTTCTGTTGCCATGCCATTCGGCGGCATACTGTTGTATGGCCTATAACACTCAGTAACATAGTCCCTCGCCACCACTCCTGCCCTCGCCCCCTTTTTTTGACCATTCTTCAATGGTAGTTCATCACCAACCATTTGCTAATCTAATTTCACGACAAGTGAGGCCACAATACTGTTGGAAATTATCTATATCTTAGAGGTCCTACTGTAGTACGGCAAAGACATACTGAAGACAAATGAAGGGACTATGCTGTAGAAAGTGTCAAGAAGCATATTTGCTGGCGCATTTTATGGAAGTTTGTGAGGTGGTGCTGGAGGAAAGGTTGCAGCAGTTTTGCCTGATATTAACGCTTGTTATTTTGGCGTAGTGACAGGAAATCAAAAATAAAACCAGTAGTGTAATGATGCAACCGCAGGTCTAGTAGCTTGGGAAAAGTGTATATCATAAGTTTGAGGGTCATGAAAAGAAATTTGACAGCGAGAGACAAGCTACTGTGAATTGAAATTGTAGTACTTTGTAATATGACAATATCTGAAGTGATGAGAACAGCAGGTACAGTGGAGGAATTGGATATGAAAGTTGGTATCAGTCAGGTTATAGTAATGGTGTGAAGAAAGATTCTCATAGGAGCTAAAATGTCTAGATGCCTTTGTGTTAACAGCAGAATGAGAGGAAGAGGCCTTAGAAATGTTCGCGATGGAAGGGTAGAATAGAGGGGGAGGACTAAAAATCATTTTAAGCAAAACCAACTTTTGGTGTCAAGAAGGTGGAAGGTGATTGTGTAGATAATGTGGAAGAGGTGTGAGCGTGAATGCAGCACTGTTTACTGAACGTGAACAGATTGTACCATGATTTCCGTGGTTTCCTGTGCCTTTCTGCCGGTCTTTAACCTGCTGTTTCCGTTTGTGCTGCTTTCCTAATCAGCTGTTTCTGTCAAAACTGTCTTGTCTGTGAGATCTCAAACTTTTTTCCATCCCCTTGATACCACCTCACCAATTCCACTTTTGTAATATGATCTTGACCTACTCCAGCCATGTATCTTTACCTTCCACGGTCACACCTTTTCAGAATCTCCATTTTCCTTGTTAGTGCCCATGTTTCTGTTGCGTCAAGTAATACAGACTTTATGTACCCAATGTAAAGCTTTGCTCCTTCTACTAATAGGGTATATTTAGTTACCAGTAGAGTAGCTCTCTCTCTCTCTCTCTCTCTCTCTCTCTCTCTCTCTCTCTCTCTCTCTCTCTCTCTCTCTCTCTCTCTCTCGACGTTACCCTATATCTACTCGTTAAATAAAGAACTTAATATTTTTGTAGCTTTCGTTATTTTTATGGTCAGTCCATAAAATCTGATTAATTTTTGGTGTCCGGATATATGGTGTTCAGACAGCTGTGATGCTTTTCTCCGTGATAGTTGTGGGAATTAACCAATATTTTCAGTTTCATAAGTGTCGGTCAACTAGTCAGTCTTACTGTCTTGTCTGATATCAAGTATTCAACATGTAACGTTACCGAACGTTGCTAAGCTTTAAAAAGAGATTCGAAGACCATGTATTTTATACCTTACGTCTTGAATGCTCACCAGAACTCACCAGATATTTGTTTACATATTTAAACCAGAAAAAGTGGCCATTGACTGGTGACTTGTTCCATGAGGTATGATCTCGGTTCACATAAAAGGTCTTCCCTTTGACTGGGAGCAGCACTTCCAATATTTGCGGTATGTAGGTTGGTTATGCTATGGCCTTGTAAGACAGCCTTGTGCAAGTTTGCGTAGCAAAATTTTTTTTAAAAGATTTACTATTAATTTGTGTGACCCAAGACAAGGTTAAGTGTCTTAGGCGTGCTAAAGGTTGTAACGGTAGGGCTGTTTGATATTTTCACATTTTGGTATGATGCAGCAAACAGCAGGCTCATTTTGTGAACATCCATATGTTTTGGAACTGTATGTCTATTTTTACTGAGGTAGAGCAGATTTCTATCCGCTTGAAATTATTGAGAATGAAAGACAGAAGCGTTTAAAGACTCCTTTCTTTCAGTTGAAGGTATCTTTTTGGAGAAGTATGTAGTTTTTACTACAATTGTTATACACACCTTGAAGAATAGAAATACCACAGGAAGACTCATGCCGCATTTTGATATCAGTATGTAACTTGCAATATTGGTAACTTACACATATATTAAGGTTAGAGATACTGCTGTCTTAAACTTGAGACTAGCCCTGCAAGAAATGAGTTATAGCTTTTGTGTGTCAGTGTTCCTGTATTTGTTTATTTGGATGACAGTGTTGTAGAATCGATCTCAGAAATTGCAGATGTAAAAAGTGCAGTAAAGCTTGAACTGCTGTGTGGTGTAATTCTAATGATTCCTAATCTGATTACTGTATTAGTGAATTCTAAAAATATTTTAACCTTGACGTGTACTATTGAAGTTATTAAGACGAGCCATTATTCTACAGGTGTGGCTGCAAAATAACAGTAGCCCTATGGTTTCTCCTACCGCCGGAGGTGGCGCAGTGGCAGCAGGGTCCCCAAGGAACACTACTTACGGAAGAAAGTTACCCAAAGTTTACCAGTGTTTACAGTGTCATTATCATACCCTTAATCGAGGTGACCTCGTTAAACATTACCGTACCCACACCGGCGTCAAGCCATTCAGGTGTCAACATTGCCCTTACCAAACGGGAGATAAGTCGAACTTATTGCAGCACAACCGCACCCACACCGGAGAGAAACCGTTTTCGTGCCCCTACTGCCCCTACCGTGCCACGAGAAGAAGTAGCATTAAAAGTCACCTGCACACCCATCTATGAACACGGGGCTGATGTGTTCCGTTCTGACTGGATCATTCTGCAAGGCATCGTTTCGCAGCTGAGCAGGCTGTTTGAAAAGTCTTTTTTTTTGTCGCGGATCTTTTAGTACAACAGTTGCAGTCGTAATCAGTGTTTGTATTTGTTGATTTATATTTACTTTCAATGGAATTAAAATTATTTTATATGGAACATATCTTAGTTGCAAAGGGGTACCATAACCATTTTGTGCAATCGTAATCAAATGTTTACCACATGATATTTGCAACTTGCAGTTAAAATTGAATGTTGTTGCTTGATTTACTCGTTGGCCTGACGTTTTACTGGAGCACGTTAACCCTAACGAAAGCGAAATTTCTTATTTTTTTTTTCCTTTTTTTTTTCGTTTCACTCGAGTGAAGTTTCGAGTTTTCTGCTGTTGTTTGAAGTCTTCAGACAAGTATTTCTGCGTGCTAGCTCCGTGAATGTTAATTGACCCGATGGTGTAGATATGTTTTTCACTATTTGGACTATCAAGAATTGGCCCAACCTGCTCAAGAGTGCCATGTTCGTGCTTCTGAGACTTCCCAGTTCTTTGTGCCAAATCTTCTCGTGAATCTTTAAGCCTCAAATGTTCGTGTTTATCAAAAGGAAACGTATTAGAGGTACTGTAAAAATTAAAAGTAAGTTCATGACACCGAATCCACTGATGGTTAGACGACATTGAATGAATGCATTACTTTTTTTGTTTTGTTTTTATAATTATTTACTTGCCACCAAGTATGTAAAGTGTATTATGGTAGTGTCGATACGCGTGCAGTAATTATACCGTAAGCGTTCAATCCAGACCCATGGACCCCTGCTATTTTGCGGAGGTGAGAATTATTCTATGTAGAAAAGTGGGGTTTATAGTACGGGCTGTTATGAAAAGTATAGATCTGGGATGAGGAAAGTAATAATAAATTTTAGGCTATATATATGAAATACAATGGCCACATTCACAAATTATACAAGTGCACATACACACGTACTCTTGATCAGCTTGATTACAGTTCGAACCCCATTGTGAAAGGAATTTTACTAATTCCACTTGCTGGTTCGTACTTTGAGAGGCTTCTGCGGAAATTGTCAGGGAATCGGGAAGTTGTGGTTGTTCTATGTGGATGCTAATAAATACGGTTATCAAAAGATACAGAATAACATTTGTTGTTTGATATATTTTCAAGGTTTTGGAAAACAGAAGGAGAATTGAGTTTATCTTTTCTTTACCATTTTTCACTTCGGTAGGTCTATTATAAATCCATTCATTCACTTCGTCATATAGACTTAGATATAGGAACATAAAAACATTGTTACAAGCAAATATTAATTAAAAATGTATACTGGCATAATGTACAGGCATACAAAATATAGAATGCAGTTAGGTGTTGAGCCTATAATTTCTAAACTTTTTCGTCCCGATGGAGACGTGAGTGTTATTGGTAACTTGATTACTTTTTGATTAATAAAGGAGCTAAAAGTAGCTGCATCAGAATGTCTTGTCTTTTCTAAATATGGCAGTAAATATCGTCATTCTTCCTAGATTTGTCACGGTTATGTTTTATTAAATGAATCACTGACAGCTTTAGTACAGCTAAAACGTGTGTATATATATATATATGTATTATATATACATACTATATATATGTATTATATATATATATATATATATATATATATATATATATATATATACATACTATATATTTTATATATATATAAATATATAAATGTATGTTTGTATATAGAGCCAAGTGGTCAAAGTCACTGTCTATTGTGCTTTGTAAACCAGGCAGCAGTTTGAATCCTGCTGGGGATCAATGATAACTCTCTTTGGTTAAGTTCTTTCAGAGTTATAGTGAATTGGATATTAAACATTTGTTGTTTAATATTTGTGAACATACAGATAAGTGACAAATATTATAGATATACACATTAATAAACTAGAACATCTTCATAGTTATTTTATTAATACTTTCCCATAATACACAGGAAGTTTTGTCATTGTAAATTGTATTGTCCAGAGAAGGTAAAATGCAGTATTGGTATTAAATGAATTTTCCAGTGACTGAAGATTAAAGTTTGCATTTGTTGTCAACAAATGATAAGGATGGAATATAATGTCGTGATGAACCTTAGCTGCTTCGTAAGCCTTCACAGGAAGCCCACCATCTGCGCATAGGTCCTCCATTACATACTCCACCTTTCACCGCTTTCTTGCATGCACTCTTGCCCATCTTGGATGTAAAGTTCCTTCCTTTCCAATGCCTTTTTCACACTATACATTCAACACTTTCAAGGACTTCCTCAACTCCTCCTTCCCAACCCTTCGGCTGTCATTCTTTTCTCAAAAATACTCTTAAACATCCTTTTACCCACTAATCTTTCTACAACTTGTATGTATCTATGTTTCTCACTCGTTTATTAATACTTATGTCACATATAGTATGAAAACAATTCTGTCAGTAGTTTCAACCATTTTTTCCTTTCAGTCGTTACCCACACTTCACTTCCAGAAAGGAGAGTTGGCTAAACAGTCCTTTCGTACATTCCCTCATTTGCTTCCAGAGCCATTCCAAGTCTTTTTCCAGTTAGTTGTGCAGAGCCTTTGTAAACGTCCCTATGTCTTTATTGCTTTCTGATGCCGGTTCTAATAACCTTTAGTGATAAGTGAAAAAGATTCATAGTTTCCCAACTACTCTGTTCAGCGACGGAAGAAAATTTTCAGATTGCTTCATGAATTTATCTTGCCAAGTAAGTATACTGTGGGAAAGTAGTTGACCGAGTACAGTTGCGTAGCTCATGTCTTTGACACTTCCATCCCGTGGCGTCTAGCATTTTATTTGTGCTCTTCATACCAAGGTAAAAATGAAGTGATTTTTGTTGGTGTGTTATCAGATATTAAACATTTTTGTCTTGTTATGATCAGATTGGGCTAATCAGAAGTAGATCATGACTTGGGGGTAAAGGAAAATATTGCTGTTTGAGAAATGTCAAGATGATGTCTTTATTAAGTGGCAACATTTCTTGCAGGTGTGGCTTGAAAATGACAAGCGAATGGATGACAAGGCATGGTCTCAAAGCTCGAAGACCTCTGGCAACAGCAGAAGGTCAAAGGAAACATTTCAGTGTCCTCAGTGTCTCTACACATGCACCAAACGGTATAATTTCATAAGACATTGCCGAATTCATACTGGAGAAAGGCCCTTTGCGTGTCCTCACTGTCCCTACCAGGCGAGGGACAATTCCATCCTGTCGCAACATGTTCTTATTCACACGAGAGAGTTGATCTACACGTGTGCTCAGTGCTCCTTCAAAACTAAGCACAGAAATGTTTATCATCAACACCTAAGGACTCACTGTCATGGCTGGCTTTCATGTCCGTATTGTCCGTTTCAGTGTGGTGAGGAAAGGGTCTTTAAGCTTCATTTGCAGTCACATAAATAATTTCGTGCTTTCTTAGAATATCTTTCACTTTTGTCTGGATAATACATCGCCAGACTTACTGGCTGCACAGCACATGAAGAAGAAGAAGAAGGTTTTTCTAGAGTGGATTTCCATGTACTGTTATTTAAATATTTGCATTCATGTGTTACAGCGGCCAGTGGCAACCTAAAGGAATCATAATTATGTATTACGAAAGTTTGTTGTCTGCACTTTACTAACGATGTTTAAGAGTTTTTTTGTGGCTGACAGATTAAGATTATGAAAGCCCCTTGTGATATTTATTCTGACTCCAAGTAAAATATTTATTTTGGATATATGTCATATGTGTCGACTTCAGTTCAGTTGTTGCAAGTCACACAATGTATGATACTTTTAATAAAAGAAAGTCCTGTTTGCATCTTACTCTTCCTTCTGGCCACCAGAGAACATAGTGACGTCGCATTATCTGACGAAATTTCCATCTCGGGCTCACTGCGGGAAAAGCATCCGTCAGGGAAACTTCGGAGCACAAGTTTGTGTGAGTCTCGTACACATTCATTTGGGTTGCGTTCATTTGCCTTTTTATTTCCGTAAATATTTATTTGCCATTACAACCTAGGGCCTGTGACTGGTGTTGCTATATATAAAAGAAGTTTGTTTGTGAAAACAGGCCATTTTACGTCACACTGATGAAAGGTCAACATTTTTATGTTTATGTCTTTTTAGATAAGGTAATAAAAATAGTTCTATTCATTATTCCTCCTCGTTATGCCATAAGAATTTTAGCTGCGTATCATGTACAAAACATCAAAGGTAAACTGCTCTACGAGGTTTCCTTTTCCCAATTCAGAATTATGCCTAGTAAAACTGTAGCTGTCAAGTTCTCAGAAAAGTTCTCGGATATAAACTATTGATTTGCATGTATTTCTTACACAGACGCAGACTCATTATGGTTACCTATAAGTTACCAGTGCTGTCAAGAAAGTAAACACACTTCAAAAACAAATGATAAACTCATTTTTATCCGAGATATTTGTATTACCCTGGCCAAGTTTCCAATGAAATAATGTAACAGTAATTATGTATGAGTTTTTGAGGTGTTGCTGAAGTATCCTTAAACATAATGCTGGCAGAACTTGTTAAATAATGTTGATGAGTCTGCGCAAAAGTGATAGTTACACAGTTAACTCGTTCTATTTTTCCCAGCATATATTAGTTCCCTGGCGCGTCATCTACTGGAATAATGCGTAAAATATTTTATTACTAATCTAAAAGAAAAAGAGGCAGATTTCGAGAAGAGATTTGATGGGAAACAGATGATTTTGAACTCTAACAAGGCGAACCATCGCTTTAAGACTCGAGTGGCATACTGCAGGCATAAAGTGGCGAGTGTTGATAGAATTGATGGCCAAGGTGTGCGAGGGAGAGAGGAAGATGGAAGTGTCCCCCAGTGTGGCTGGGATGGTGTTATTCCATTTTTAAAATCCCATATCACCATTTGAATGTTCAACTTTTCCTATGCCATAACATGAAAATTCAGTTTTTGAACCATCAGATCCCTTTTTTGGTCAGGAAACATTTATTGCCTGTGCTCAAGGAAAGGGAAAACGTGCCACACAATTCGTTGCATTATGTCATTACAGCTATCCCAGAACCAAGTGTATTAATGATTATTAGTTACCTATATTTCACTATTATACAATTATATACACAGTTCAGTTATAGCATAGCATTTTTATTTTCATTTGTCCACCGTGAAAATAAGACTGTTTAACGTTTCCTGCAGGTGTGGGTGGATATTGACAACAGTCAGAGTAATGGTGCTCAGGTAGAAGTCGATCCTCGGAACCGGTTGGCAGTCTCTGGCATTCCGCCTCCTGGGTATAGATACTATTCATGCCCTCAGTGCCCCTTCAGAACTAGGAAAAAGTGGAACCTCACTCAGCACTATTTGATTCATACCTCCAAGAAAAGGTTCTCGTGTCCTCAGTGCCCTTTCGAATGCAATCGTAATGACCGTTTGAAATATCATATCTTTAACCATCACTGATATATATATATATATATATATATATATATATATATATATATATATATATATATATATATATATATATATATATATATATATATACAATGATTGCCTTCGATTGCAGTGGCCTTCCACATAGATCGTACCATAGACTCGGTTATGTTTTTTTTATGTAACACAATGCATATTTTTTAGAAAATGGAGGAGGACATTTTTTTATGGAATAAACATTGGTCCTGATTTTCCATTTGTGCCGGATTGTAAAGCTTTAATAAAATAAACTGAAATGTTTGTAGTTTTATTTCTCATGTTGAACTCGGAGGAGAGTCATGCAAAATTTGTAAAATAAAGAAAGCATTCAGGTATTTAACGCACTTTGTAATAGGTTTCTACTTTTCGTCTATTTTGGTTTGAAATGTGGTGTAAGGTTGTTTAACTTGATTGCAGAAGAAATTGGCGTAAAGTGGCTCAGTTGTAAATGCGGAGTGCTGAAGTGCTACTGATTGTTGCAGATTCCTCATGATTTAGTTCAGGGGGAGGAACCCTTTCAAGCAACGATTTTCTAGTCAGTTTAACTTATCCCCCCCCCCCCCGACACACACACACACACCCGTCTGTGTGAGCGTCAGGGATGCAGGCCACCTTGACACATATTAAATATTGTATTTTCCACAATTCCTTGAACACTTTTGGAACTTGTAATTTACTCACTCATTATCAATAAAAATTTAATAAAAATGTAAAGCTCCAGGTTGCCTTCATATCATCTACTTCATCCCTGTTACGTTGAAATTGGCACTGGTACTACCTAACATTTAAGCCGTTTGAAGGGCAGGTATTTTTTTGTTACTGAAACTAAAGACCCTTGCCATGACTGAATTTTGCCAAATGTAACTTTATTGTAGTTTAGGTATAACTTAGGACATGCGATGAGCCACTTGATATTTAATTTTTAGTAAGGTAACCATATTTTATACAGAGATTAAAAGAACATATACAATAAATGACTTTGGAGAAGTTTTCCTCGAAAGTTTAAATCACATTTTCCCCTCATAGTCGTATATGTACGAGGTTTTGCTTCGTTCTTACACTAAGTGTCTTGTGTACGTAGTGCGTAACAAAGTAACTAACATGATAGAGATATGCTGTGAGGTCTTCACGCAAGCACAAAGGATTCAAATGTCAGTTGGAGGCTACCCAAGTCCATTGGTTTAGATCTGTCAGGTGGTGAATGAAAACTGCATGTTTTTCCAAAGTAATTGTTCTTATTTATTATGCCTCGATCATTGTTTCGAACAGCACTGAAATGCAGTTTTTTACTGCCTACATGTACAGCTATAATCCCCCAAATGGTAAGATAGTGAAGAGGCTGGCGATGGGGTTGTGGGGATTGAGAGCAGTAGGCACATTACCCCAATTGCATTCCTCATGGGACAATCCCAAATTTTTGGTGTTATGTTTGTTGCTCAATCAAAATATTTCGTTTCTTATGCTGGGTACGGATTTCAAGGAGAATTTGTAAGACCGGCAGCGCACCAAAGGACGCAACTATTTATACATTACATGGAATTAGGAACATGATATTTATAAGGATTTTCAATATCTGAAAAGTTCAATGTATGGCTGAACTCTGAGTCATACTAATTTTAAATAATCGTGAAAGGTAATGAAATAAGATTTCACTGAATCAGTTGCAATTCCCTACAGGTGTGGCTGGATAATGTGAAAACAAGGACCGCCGAAAATGAGGTGGACCGGCTTCTTCAGACTTCCCAGAAAAGAGATATGTATTCTTGTCCTCGCTGTCCCTATAGTTGTCGCCATCGGTATAATTTCGAGAAACATTATCGCACCCATACTGGGGAGAAGCCTTTCTCGTGTTCCCTCTGTAACTATACATCTAACGATAAGTCGAATTTGGTACGTCATATCCGCTTGGTCCACAAAGATACATCAGAATTGTCGTGTCCTTACTGCCCGTACAAAACAAATTCGAAAGGTTCGTATACCTTGCATTTTTTCAGTCACAAGGAATGTGGAACTGAATAGCCGGTGTTACAGACAGATGAATGGTAGGTTGCAGTTTTTGTGTTGACAGTGATAACCTCGACTCTGTTTTAGTGTTATAAATTCTCATTTAGAATGAAGCATTGTTTTATTTACATTACCTTCTGATACTGCATCATGAACTGTTCGTGTAGGTATCTTTTTTGTTGGTATTTGCAATTCCTGTAGGACAATTGATTTTATTTTCATAGTGAAGTTGAGATGTATGGTTTTGAAATGTTAATTTCTTTTACCGTTTATAAAAAAAAAACTGTTGCAAGGACAAGTAAGAAGTCTTGAAACCACAATCTTCTTAAGAACATTTTCTTGTTATTTGAAGATATAACACACCACACTTAATAACATGCAATGTAAAATTGGCGGCATTTTCTGCGCAACTGACATTTTCTCCATGAGAAGTCACAAGTATTAACATACAGTAGCATCAAATGAGAATTTGTATTAATAGCAAAAAGTATAATATATACATTTAAATAACTTGACACGTTTACAAATAGATATCCTGAGGAGACTCATAGCATCCGAGGTTGAAAGCCGTAGATAAAGTTTCCGCTTTTTAAAGAAGCCGGGAAAACCATTTCATTCATCACTGTAGGGTTGTGATGTAGAAATAAAGAACGGGAGATCTTATTAGAATTCAGTGTCTTGGAAGTCTCCTTTTTTACACTATAGATTATGTACGTTCATGTCATATATATATCAACCATCTGCAGTCGTGACAGGCAATATATAGACATCTTTGCTTGTTTCTGTAGTATGTAGTTTTATGTAGTAGAGCATTATTGATTCACAATTTCAATCATAATCACAGTTATCACGGCTAATGGTTGGCATGTTTTCTTGTCGGTCAACTTTTGTGAGATAAATATTTCACTTTATCAAAACCAATTTTGCCATTTAAAAAAGTATGTTGTTCAGCAGAATTTATCGACGAAGTTGGTCAAACTTCGAAAGTGGTTATCGAAAGAATATACGGTAAGCAATAACGCTCATCCTACTTTGCAGGGCTTATGAAATGCCGTATGTGTTCAGCATCGGGGAAAAGCCACGTGGAGGGAGCTTGGCTAGCTAAGCAAACAGCCGAGTTGTCAATCACATGAGAAATAACAAGAGCAGTGACAAAAGATTAGCCAGGACCTGCAGAGGGGTCACCACGTGTTAATGAAATTCTGAAAATCTACAGTGTGTTTTGTGTTAAAGAGTTATATATACCGATTCGCTTCATTCAGGTTGTTGGGATGCGTTAGCCTTAGTAGAAAGCAAAGGAGGAGGACCTTGAGTTCAAGGGTTGATGTGGATTGTTTTTTCAAGGAAAGTCTTGAATCGGAGAGCTATGTAGATGAGACGACAACTATACTATGTTGTAAAAAAAAGCACCAGAACCATTTTGTCTACAAATTTTTCAACGAATCTTTTAAGAATAGGATCCATGTTTGAAGCCCTGTAGGTTTTCAAGGATGGTAGCATTCTACAGGCCTTATGAGCTGAAAGTTTATAGGAATGCATAGGTGTAAAGAGTGACAAAGTAGTACGACCAGGAACACTTGAATCACTGAGAGACGATATATTTAGGAAATGAGAGCTTTAGAGTTGTATTCACTCAGTAGTTCAGTGCATAGACCCACAAGGACACGAGAGGATGAATAACACAGACACTGAAAAGGAAGGGTGAGCAGCCTTAAAAGAAGCATGAAGTAACCAATGTGCCAGTTCTCTCGAATCGGTAGAGTCGGAGGAAGAGAGGTCACATGGATTAGCGAGAGCAAAAGATCTCACTGAGGAACGCAGGTGACTACCATCTTAGGGCGTTGGAAACCAGTTGATCCACCGGTGGAAAATTGGTGAGAAGGATTCATAGATTAGTTTTTCGTGTGGTATTTCTAGAAGTACTGTATGTCTGCAGTGTTTTTCCCATAACACTATGCACTTTGTTTTTAGTGTTTTGATGCAGCATTCCAGGCGAACAAAATTTCATGATGTTCTGATTTCAAAAAGGAGTATGAGTGCAAAGAGGGCCAGCCAAATGTTCCAGCATGTTTTAAGATCCTTGAAGAGTTGATGCTTTATCTGTTTTTTTCGTATCTGAAATGTAATAAACATTTGCGTCATGGTGGCCAATACACATAAGGGAACAATTAGAAGTATGTGATATTGGTTGAGATATTGCTCAACCTTTATAGAGATGAGGTAAATGCATAGTCATTCAAACTTATTTGCTTAGTGTGCCATGATGAACCACAAGGTACTTTCTCAGTACAGTATACTTAGATGAGGTTTAAGTGGTTACACGCTCTTGTCGGCTGAACAAGGCTTTTATTGACAATGACAAGTTCTTTTCTAATTGTTGGCACCTTTATGATTTGACAACTGCTAGAAACATGGCTCTTGGTCTTGAAAACAAGACGGCAGAATATTTTATGAAATGGGAACTTGCTCAGAGTCTTAACAGAAATTGAGAGGGGATTAGTAATAGCAGTAGGCAATGGCTTGTGAATCTTTCAACACAATTTTATCCCACCTTTGACAGTGTTTGGCAAAGATGTATTTTATACAAGTAAGCAACAAAGTTTGGAGTTACCGAAAGTATCTCTTAGCACTTTGCAGAACATCACGTCTTGCCCGCTTCTGTAAATATTGTTTCTTATTGCCTGAGCATTTCGGGTTTGTGTACGCTCCCAGTCCACAGTGTATCACTGTGCTTTTTTTGGTTTGGTGTTATGATTGTCATACTGCCCCATACCACAGATCATTTGTTCTTTTCAGTGTACCCTTATGGCCAGAAGTAAGTAGAATGTCATGTTGTTGCTTGTTTTGTTGTGTTCATCTCATAAACAGCTTGCATTATTAGCCGTGACAGGAAAATAAAGTGATGGGTTCTTTTTTCAGTTAACTTTGTTTAATGTTTTTAATTTTTTAATTTCATTTAACCGAAGAATTCATAGTTCAGAAACGGCAAAGTTTATCATTCCTCAGGCTTGGACTTTAAGATACGGTGTCGACATTTAAACTAGTACTCTAAAGCCTTCTTAAGGCGACTTTTATTATGACGTGCTGCAAGTATCCTGTCATTCTCCAGTCTGTTATTACCGGTTTATTTTTTCATGCAGTTTTGACAGCAAGGGAGAGAGTATGACTTTTCAAAACATCTTTAGTAGTGTTCATGCAGTCTGACTGGATGGGCAGTCAAGTACCAGACCTGGAAAAATCAATTTCAAGTAAGATAATAAGGCGTTACTACAAATACTGAGGTACACACCAGTCTCAGAACACATTTCTTGTAAGTCTTAACCTCGGTGGTGACTGTCCTGCTAATCTCGGCATTTCTTTAAATTCATTTCTGAATCCTCCCTCTTAATGGATCTGGATGGTTTTTGACCTTGAAGAGAATCCGTGACTTGAGGTGCACAGGGCCACAATTTCAGGTGCCTGAGGAATTGATAACAAGTTACTGAAAGGGACAGAAAGTAAAGTTTGTTCTTCGTAATAGCGTCCTGGACTACATTTCCTGCTGACGATGCTTCCAAATTTGAATGACTCTGTCATTATAATATGGTAGTTGTACGTGACCATTTTTTAACTGCGTAAATTGTGTTGTTCAATTACATGTTGAAAATGTTGTCAATTTACTGCAGGCCAGGCAAAGAGTGAGCTTAATATCTTCCTGAAAGTAATCTTTACATGTCAATAATTCATTGCTTGCAATGAAATAAAGAAACTCTGGTTATGTGGAGATAACTCACTCTTTGTTTGTCCTACAATGATTTGGTAACATTCAACTTAGAACTGAAAGGGAGTGAGCATGTCGCACCAAGAGTCATGTCAGCGCATAGGAACAGAAGGAGTCTCATTGTCGTGGATACTCGTTATAATATTCTGTCATTTTCAATTGAGGTTCCATATGATAACGGACCGGCCTTACAGGGTAATGCACAATTTCCTTTATATACAATATCTTGAAAATGATGCCACCACGGCATTTCTTAAGCATTTTCATAAGCAACCATTTTCTGCAGGTTTGGATGAACAGCAATTCCTATCATTCCGTGGAAGGAAGAGGAAGCACTGGCACCAGTAACATCAGTCATGCTTACCGGCCAGAGAGGGGAAGACGCAAGAAGCACCACTGCCCTTATTGCAGCTACGTCACGTCATACCATTCTCACTTTTTAGAGCATTACCGGGGACATACTGGAGAGAAGCCGTTCACATGTCCGCATTGTCCGTATAAGACTAGTATCAGTTCTAATCTGAAGAAACATTTACGTAGGCACATGAAATAAGATTAAACATACGTGTTTCCTTATTAGTGGAAATTTATGAATGTTAAGTGTGATGTTATCTCCAAGTACAAATTCCAGAAAACATTCCATGAGCTTATTTTGAAGCTAAGTGTGAACGAAATACTAGAATGGAACTTCATTGCATAATATATGTCTAAAATCCGTGTGTGGATTACAACTTAGAGGGTTTTAGAAAACAGAATGCACTTAGATATTGATGCGACGCAATACTTCCCAAATGCTTCACATCCTCAGATGATTCATTATTCTCCCTTTTATAGGGTTCTGTCTTTAGTGCAATATCAACTAATACATTATATATATATATATATATATATATATATATATATATATATATATATATATATATATATATATATATATATATATATATATATATATGTATATATATATATATATATATATACATATATATATATATAATGTCACAAATATCGTTTAATATGGAATTCCCTATACCTTGGGTGGACCAGAAGTAATTGTCAGTAACAATTCCTTTTGGATGTGATTCCCAAGACATTGGGTTCAGTATTAAAAGATATTTATAGTTTTATATATAAATGTATATGTATGTGTATATGTATATATATATATATATATATATATATATATATATATATATATATATATCTATATCTATAATTATATATATATATATATATATATATATATTAACAATTCTTTGTCGCAACTGGAATCATATCCATAATCTAAACAGTTATTTAGTTGTTTAAACTACCTTTTATTTAATTTTTCTTTTAAATAACGATCAGGTGTACCCTCTGCCACATTTTACCAAACTTTATTAACTGTGTGTGTGTGTGTGTCTATCTATCTGCATATATTTATTAATGTATTATGTACTGTATATGTATGTATCTGTTTTTGTTTGCACGCAGATCCAATCATTTGTAATCCTGTATAATTTCTTGAAATAACTCTTCTACATATTTTGTAAAGCAAGACATCTTAAGGCAATTCTTGCTTTGATTCATATCAAATCTTATCGTCAGGAGGATAATCGAGTTCCTCAAGGATCCCGCAAACGTATCAGAACTGGTATTTTCAATGATATTTTGGGAAAAATCTGCATTTTTGTCTCCTCACCAGAAGTTTGATCTTAATTTGCCCTGATTCAGTTACAGTTAAGGTAATCTAGATTTTCTATAAAATATATGGATAAAATCTGTATCCTTTCAATCTTTATTCAGCACAGTATTTAGATGCAATTATATTCCTATTCTTTTCAGTAGTTACACCGTATAAAATAGCGAGCTACCTTTATGTGACGCTTTCACAATGAAGTGAAAAACAAATGAGTTGGGGAGAGGAAGGAAAGTCACAAACATCGAGGTTTCCTTTCACTTTGCTTTCAGCCGTTTTCCATGAGACGGGGCTGGTTCTTTCCAGTCTCTTCGTATCTTGCTGTGGCTGGTCTGACGGCAGTCGGTTTCACGAATGTTACCCTTTTACCGGATCTCAAATACATGCGTGCTTTTTGAGATCCCTTTTCGAATGCATTAGATTTGCCAGTATTGTGTGCATATTTTATTTATATATATATATATATATATATATATATATATATATATATATATATATATATATATATATATATATATATATATATATATGACTTTTTATCACATCACCGTGATTCATATACAATCAGTAAGCTACAAACGTCTTTAATATCCAATTCGCTCTATCTCGAAATAATATATTTTTATATATGTTACCGAAGGGGAATTTTTAGTTGATAAGTTCGTCGTCCGGTGGGCTCGAACCAGCGACGGACAAGAACTCAGGACTACAGTGGATGCATTTTAGCGTGGGTTAAAATGCGTCCACTGTAGTCCTGAGTTCTTGTCCTTCGCTGGTTCGAGCCCACGGGACGACGAACTTATTATCAACTAAAAATTCCCTTCGGTAACATATATGAAAATATATTATTTTTCGAGGTAGAGCGAATTGATATTAAAGGACGTTTGTAGCTTTTGATTATATATATATATATATATATATATATATATATATATATATATATATATATATATATATATATATGTAAATAAATGTTAATAAATGTTAATGCGCGGTAGGCAGTTTGCCCTCTCGTGATTATCATAAGAACATATGAAACTTCTAATTAAAATGCTTTGTGTAAACTGGGCAATGTTCTTGTACTTTGCAGTACAAGCTGGTGTTGGTTTGGATATGGGAGATATATTCTGAATTTTATGTACACTGAACGGATTTACTGCTCTTGTCATTTTTCAACTTCAAGAGCTTGTAGTATTTATTGCAGGAGTGTTTCGTCCCAGGGCTTTTACCAAATCTTTAAATGTAGTAACTTTTATAGATAAATAGTTTAGATGAGAACAACTGACTGAGAGAAGGAACCATTTTCTGCAGGTATGGTCGAACAATAGCAATCTTTCGTTGGGAGGAGGAGCAGGAGGGATTATGGAAGCCAGTGGCACCAGTCATTCCTATCCATCTGAGAGAAGGCCCAAGACGCATCAGTGTCCTCACTGCAACTACGTCACGGTGTATCGCACTCACTTTTTAGACCATTACCGCACGCATACGGGAGAGAAACCGTTCATTTGTCCGTATTGTCCTTATAAAACTAGTGTTAATTCTAATTTGAAAAAGCATCTTCGGAGACATGTGGAGTGAAGAGATGGGAAACAGTCTCTTCTTGTCAGCGTGATGAAAAACTTCTTACGGCTGGAAGCGAAATGTCGACTTTAAATATAATCACTGCTAGGTATTTCAGGAATACAGTACTCGTTTTCATTGAAATTTTCAGTAAGCAGCTGAAGTGGAATTGAAATAAGGAATTTCTGTTGTAAAGTCATCCTTCAGATATTCCATGGTTAAAAAGTACTGGTGATAAAAACAGAGATTTGCTGGTTTGTGGGACCTCGATTTCTTTCAGTTCGAACCTTGCACATTTGTCAGAACGATGTCATTGTCTTTATCTTCATCACCCTTGTTTACTTTCGGAGTCCCCTCTTACCTCCTCATTTGGTTCATCCGGCAGGCCCCATTTCTTTTGTTTTCAGTCACAGTTTTTACAATTTACTGGAATTTCTTGTTTTTTATTATTGTAATTGTTTTTTAATACTCTAACTACCGCGCATTCAAGCGCCATGTTCCAATACCGTTGTTGCAC
Source organism: Macrobrachium rosenbergii (assembly GCF_040412425.1). Lineage (NCBI taxonomy): Eukaryota > Metazoa > Arthropoda > Malacostraca > Decapoda > Palaemonidae > Macrobrachium > Macrobrachium rosenbergii. The sequence continues at coordinate 5,684,025 of NC_089758.1, forward strand.
CTGACTCCATTTTTCATTCTTTATCGTAATGTGATCAAAACACGTATTATATATTATTTAGTTCGTACTCGAACGGGTAGTTGGTGATGCACAGTTAGGATCAACGTGACCCAATTCGTGGGAATTTGTATATTAAGAATTTGTATCGTTGAAATGTAACTTCTTCGAAAAGCAATCTGATTGGCCATTATAGGCTGTTACAGTAGTCTAGTATTATGATTGCATGTTCGTAAACAACGTTTGTTGTTTCAAAGTATTTCTTGTGGAGGCTATATTTCTTTGGTGATAAAGTTGTTTCCATTACAGTATTATCTCATTTAGGTTCAGTTTTTTGCCGTTCATCTATCTCTTTAGGACCATCATTACACTCCTTTATTAGTTCATCATATTTCTAGCTTTAAAGAACACCAAGCAGAGCTACCCATTTAAAGTATTATCCTAAGCTCATGTGCAACTGCATGAGGGGGGGGGGCGCCATTAAACACAGAGCTAGTATATACATCAGGTTCAGCTTTTCGTCCGTCGAATTGTTCGGTGATTTTGAATGTACTGATATTTACAATGAACTTTTCCGCAAACTGTCGAAAATGAGATATATATACTTTCATGAAGAATGAATATCCGCAAAAACGAGTGGGGCCTTAGCAGAATTTTTTCAGAAATTTTAAATGTTCTCCAGTGTTCATTCCTTTTGGCTCTCGAGTGTACAGTGTCAGTCTTATTGAGGTTCATTTCAGTTTGAATAACTGAGCAAACAGATCATTAGGATTTTATGTGTCATTCTGAATGATTTGCATTGTATGAGGGATGTTATGTATACGTGTAGATATCTAATTTATAACACGTCCCTGTCTCTAATTTGTTATCAGCCGAGAAAGGCCTTTATTCCTGTGTACTGCAAAGTACAGGATGAGTTCCAATTTTAACATTTCTTGAAATTTATTTAATAATGAATGTCAAACATGCAGATTTCACACGAGCAGCATGTAGAGTACCGCAGACTAAACGAAAGAACCATTTTCTGCAGGTTTGGATGATCAATTCGGCTGACATGGCCGAAAGAAGGCGGACAGGCACGACCGAAGCCAGTCAGGGAATGCAAGGTAGCCATCCCTCCAACCACAGACCTCCAAAGGTACATCACTGTCCTCTTTGCTCCTACGTGACCATGTATCGGTCTCACTTTGTCGACCATTATCGAACTCACACGGGTGAAAAACCTTTCTCTTGTTCGTACTGTGATTACAGAACTGGTGTCAAGTCTCATTTGAAAAGACACGTACGAAGACACGTAGAATATCAGAGATAGATATTGAATTTGGCAACTGCATGTGCATATGCCATGTCTTGTGTCCGTGTTATCTTACTGTGATTTTTGAAAGTGAGGGACTTCTGATATTTTGTGACCTGCGTGTGACCTGACTGCTGAAGGTGCTGTAAACGACGTGAGATCATTGGTATAGTTTTTGCAATATTAGAAGTATCAAAAAATAGGTCCACATGTCTCGATGGAACCACCTCTATATGTATAGACCTCAATTAACCTTCCTCAGTTTTTCCGTCATTTAAAAAGGTGAGCCTGAGTTTCTTTTGATTCAGTTTTTCATTAGTTTTTTTTTTTTTATTTATCAAATCGTTCAATTTCTCTGCATTGGATTTCTTTCATTGAACTATCCAAACTGTATATTGTGACGTGGACATTTAATCAGCAGGAATAGAATTATAATGCATTCGTCGTCTATCAGAGAAAATTATAGTGATACAGACTTTTATAAATATGTATTTAATTTGGTGCAGATTGTTTAAAAGCTATGTATAATGAGTTTTGAAATAAATGATTAATTTTTTACGTAGTTTTATTCCCCGTTCTTTGCCATTCCTAAGTAAAACTTATAAGGACTGTTTTCATCTGAGAAAAGAGGTCTGATTTATCATTTTCCGTTCATGAAACAAGTACCGTATTTGTCATGCTATTGATAAAGAATAGGTATGGTGTTGATTTTATTAATTTTACATATATTATAGATTGATTGCATCAGAATCTTCAAGAATTAAAGCTAAGACTTTTTTGCTTTTTATTATATTCCATGAGATCCCAGAAATTATGCCGTTTCAATGGAAGTATTTTCTTTTCAGAGTGCAGGTACTGATTATCCATCTCTCCAACCCCTTGAGTGTTCCCTATAAAAATAAAAGCCTTCCACGGTATGAAGATTGTTGTAATTTCCTCTTTAATGTATTTAAATGTATGCTTTGCTAGAACTGAAGCCAACAAATGAAGCTATAGCTCTTCACTAATTAACTGTGGCTATCTCTACACATACGCCCTTCGTTATTTTTTCCGGAGAACAATGTTTTTATGCGTCAGACTGGGTTACGCTCAATACTCTCAATCGCGTACTTCAGGATTATTAGCAAACCAAGATTTGGACAGAATTGATGATACATCAGTTGTCATGGCATCTGATCTCATAGTAGCCCAGGTGAAGTCCTGTTCTATTTCTTAAAAGAAATCTGCAATGTAAGTTTCAGTAAAATAAAAAAGACATCAATTTGGGTGAATCTACTTTTATGTGTTCAATTTCGTCTCAGGGAATGGCAAATTTCATTCTGTGTGAAGAAATGACAAGGCATTGTAGGTGATGTAAAGCCCCAAGACTTTACTGGTAACATTTTAGTAAAATATTTGTGTATGTTTTGCAAGATATGCATTTTTATTTGATAGCTTCCTTTGTGATTTTCATTTTTTACCGTTGCTACTGCAACAAATAATTTAGGAAAAAATGAGTATGTGGACAGATCCCCCCCTGGATGAACCAGACAGTTTTCCTACCAGCTATGCTGAGTTCGGTCAAAGGGTGTTGGTTATTAGCACCACCTACTGCCCTGGCACTGAGTGAAACAGCGCTCACGAATTTCACTGAAAAAGGTTGGGATAAGGTACGAAATTTTAAAAGGAAACTTTTTAAACTCTATTTTTTTGAGTTTCCTATTCGATTTCCTTACGGCGTCAATAACTTAGATGTTGCGACGCCAGTTTTAATGACAATGTATCAATGAATGTGGACAAACAGCGTCCTTCTACCGAATAAGATAAGCCTGGAATTGGTTTCATCAAGAAATTAATGTTTTTGTTTTGCTTACTTGTACCTCCTTCATTTTTTTTTTAGCATGGCTTACTTTCCAGTTTATTTTGCTAGTGTATTACAACACTAAAACACACGATGAACATAAAAGAGGGTTGATTCCCCACTGAAGACGTGATTCGTATTGGTGATGCTGTCAAAACAAAATAAAAAAAAATTCACAAGGAAAAATCTTATCAACAGGTCCAACATGTTTTAACCTAAAAATAACCACCATGTGACACGATTATTTGCCTAGATTAGTGAGGCCATTGCATTTTGTCAAACTATGAATTGTTTGGTCTCAGCCTTCTGCTTAAGTCGCATGAAATTACGATATCCCGCTAAGCTGCAGTCATATTCTGTATTCTAGATCCATCGCTCTCGAAAAATGTGCTCCCTTTTACCTTGCTTAATTTGGAGTCCTTATCAAGTGCGATGGACATTGCGTTTGCAGCTGTGTCATGTACTTTACTTAGTGCTTACAAATTACTTTTGTTTATAGCTCTTAGGTATTCAGTGACCCTCTTCATTGACTGGCTGCACTGTTTTGCAGGTGTGGCCGGATAATGCCAGTGCAAGTGCCTTTGACGGAGCGTCAGCAATCAGTGTCACTTCATTAGGTGCCAACCGAAAGGTTCATCGCTGTCCTTATTGTAGTTATAAGAGTGACAAACGCTCCAATTTCCTGGAGCATTTTCGAACCCACACAGGAGAGAAACCGTACGCCTGTACAGTGTGCTGCTACAGAACGGGTGTGCGGGGGAATCTGAACAGACATTTTCGACTGCATTTTAAAAATACCTGAGCCTCTGTTTCCAAAGAGCGGAGCGTCATTTCGTGGCTGTTCTGTGATCGGAAAATAGAGCTTCCTTAGATATGATGTTATCCAGAATGTTGATGGGATTTAGTCATGCTTCCCTAACATGCAGTTGTGTAGGCAGGCATGAGATCTTCATGTAAATTTGTGCAAAACTTTGCATGCCGTTCTTTTTCATGTATCAAAATTTTATCATTAAACGAGAAGATTAAAATGTTGTTGTTTTATTAATTTTTTATCAGTAAATGGACATGATTATATTGATTTCCAGTAAACAAGGATTTATTTTCGGTGTACTTCATGAGTTGTATCGACACGGTTTGTATGCAAAATCTATGTCGCGACTGTATCGCAGCCTGTAAGATAGGAGTTTACTGTTTATGCCGATGTAACCTGTACTCGTGTCAACAGCGCTGCTAAAAATTACGCAAATGCTTCATATTTTTGATTGTTTTGTTGGCGCTTTCATTCCAGGGCTCTTGTGCAACGTTTGACTGAACTGGTTAACATTTCCCACAGGTTTGGTCGGATAATGTTAGCCATAAAGTAGCCGGGGAGCACGGAGTAATGGAAGGAGGTCAGATATTCCCGCCGAACCGAAAGCAACCGAAATTGCACCAGTGTCCTTTGTGTAACTATGCCAGCGGTAACAGGAGCCATCTCGTGGAACACTACCGAACTCACACAGGAGAGAAGCCGTTTGCTTGTTCACATTGTAACTATAAAACAGGCGTCAGGGGAAATCTAGTCAAGCATTTCCGTGTACACATGAAGGGGCTGTAGATTGGCTTTGTTTTTCTTCTTCAAGCTGAAATATTTCTTTTGATTCTAAGTTTGTCAGAAAGCATTTGCAGTGATAATCACAAAACTGGATCCAAAACTATAACAGTGATATTTTTTATAACAGTTTCCGTAACACAGTATCGTTCAGCCTCTGTATCAGTCATCTATAATGATATCTCATATTTTGCTATTCACGTAAGTAGTGCTATGTGAAGTGTTGGTCAGGATTTCAAAATAACTGCTGACTGAAATGTCCTTAAGAAATAACAAAGCTGTTCAGTTGCGGTGTTTTAATCATCCTTTCATAGTTAGTTCACAGTTTTATTGACAGATGTTCGAGATTTAAACCAAACAAGAACACATATTTTGTGGACACTATGTTTCAGTTTTTTCATTTAAACATCTGATTGTTCTCAAATTAATGACCACCAAGTGCTAATATGCCGTTACTGTATTTTATTTTCTTGTTTTCAGAAGTGTAAATGACACGCTTTACTCTTTGCTGGATGTTTCATAAACAAGGGTACTTTTTTTAGATATAACTACTAGAAATTTGCAGATAAGCTCTTCTAGCTGATATTTCCTATTTTTATAAGTGAATTTTATTTATGAGTAGTATTCAACGTCACAGGCATCACGAAATATCCATTGCAGTGCTTTCTAAAGAACTAAGAAAGTATTTATTGATTTTCTTGGAAAAAGGTGCACAATACAGAGGTAAATGTGATGAAATTTACAGCTTATTACTACAAGGTATTGAATATTTGCGGCACGTTTTATTATGGATGCTTTATAAAGTATGTAGGTTTTCTATTATTTATCTTCATATACCTTTTGGGTAAGTTAACCGAAAACAGCACATGTCTGCCTCTGTCAACATATGGATTTTATAGCCTGAAACTCGATGGTTTTCAGTGAGTTGCCATGTTAAGGTGGCTTTAGTAATACGGCTGTTTTCACATTTCCTGAGAAGCAGTCGTAGAAAAATGGTTTACAAATATTGGTTTATGGCATCAAAGTGTTAATGTCATGTTTTTATATGTTTCTCATATTTCATAAGTTCGTAGTTTTTAAAATTCTATATTTTTCACGGCGCGGTGAAAATTGAGTGTCTGAAGGCCTTGGAACAATGCTTAAGAAACTGATGCAAGTCATCTAGATGTTGTTGAATGGCAAATTGTTCGGAATAAAAAAAAACAAGTGATTGCACTTTGTAGGGCAGACAGATTTGTACTATATAAAGTGCATCATGTACAAGCACTAATTTGGCAGAATTTTTGGAAATTAGTTTGACAAATGCTGTTCGGATTTATGAACGTCATTTTATTATTTTTTCTGACTTTGTTGTAGAAAATGTACTACTCTGAATTTGCATTCATCATTTCATCCATAGACAGGAGTGGATTTTATCTTTCTTTGTTGCATCATTCAAGTGCTAGAGCTTTTTTGGGTAGACCCAGCGTTAGCTAATATTGTCTGTGTAATGTTAGGGTGCTTTACAATTGTTTTATCCCGTTTTCTTTTTTGCTAATTTCATGAGCTCCCAAAGAGACATTTTGCAGGTAAGTTCGTTTTCAGTTCAGTATCACTGATGTCAAGACGATGATTGAGATTCATGAATGCACTTGACACATGCTTGGTAAATTGCAAAAGAATTTTCTGTTAGGCTTCTTGGCCTACTACCAAGATTGGGCCACTGAATTGCATCATCTTCTCTTTCTGTACTAATATTTCAGGACCTAGTCTTACTATGGACGCCTTATTTAATAAACACTTTTTAACCCAATGCTTGTGCCTAATGGTACACTTCTATGAAGTAATAGCAACTCAGTTGGAAGCACAGTATCTGGAAACAGTGTAGTACATCTAAATAATCAGGGCCACAAAACAAACGGGTGAGGTAAGCCTTTCCTATAACTCGTTACCAGTTAAGTCGTATAATGAAAGACTGTTTTCATAAAAATGCGTTACATATTTGATAAAGGACCTATCCACTCTTAAAATGTATTAAAATGATAGCACCATTTCACTTACTTTAGGCATTCAACAATTCTTATTATTTTGGTTCCTAGGAATCTGAGTAGTGCTAAGCGACCTCATGAACTTAATATCAAATTCTTTTACACTGACTTCGTTGCTTTTGAATCTGTGTGACATTGTGCCATATTTATTATGATCATGTCGGCGCCTCTATCTTTAGCTCTACAGTAAGTGGAAGTATCATTTTCATCAACGATATGCGTCTGTCTATACCAGATAATATCTGTACTTTCTCTGGTTTATTTTTTGCAACTTATAGGTATCTCAGTGTCCTAGATATGCCAGTGTGGCCTACCAGTGGGAAAATATACGTTTCATGAGCGTACCAGTTTGGGAACCTGTCTTTTTCTGTTGAAGATTCATTTTTGTTACTTGTTTTGTCACTGACTACAAAGAAGCTACTAAAATAAAAGGCGACTGGGGTACATTTGCTGATTTTGAAGTACCATGCGCAGCACAGTTCTGTAAACATCTTCAGCTCCTCATTAAACAATAAACGTTATCCTCATTTACAAGGTGCCTTTAGAAGTATATAGGGAGAAGTTCCACGAGTAATAGTTTCTGTATTGTTTCATCTAACTTTTGTTTACATATGCTAAGCAATACTGTTATGCCTACTATTAATGTGACAGTTTTTCGGTGAGAATGATCCTGGCATGGCAATTTACAAATTTTTTGAAATACACTGGTCAAGAGGAAAAGGAGGGATTCCTAGCCGTAACAAACCTTTTAGATAAAAGTAAATTCTAGGGTAGATATATGGCAGGCTGTAGGCTACTTAGGTTGTAACGATGTATTTCAACAAGGGATATGTATTGACAGATTATGTGTCCTAGTTTGTGATGGACATGTGTCTGAGATAATTGTGCAATATTATAAAGAATGTTGAATGTTGCCTGAGGGCACTATTAAATAAAGTTTGTTTTTTTCCAGCTCCTAGTATTGCGCCAAAAATTTGATTGAACAGGGTGCATATTGAAGGCTTCTTACACAATACTGATGCACAAATTTTGAAGCAAAATTATTGACGTGCAAAGTGTTGTGTAAGCAAAGTTGTTCATCTAAGACCAGCCTTAGTAAGCAGGCAACCGTTGTGTATTTAAGCCAGAATAATGTAGGCTTTTTGTCTTATTTATTCATGTGCTGCTGATTTTTGCAGTAGTAAAGGAAAAGTTCATGTTCAGTAAGATATTAAATTGTCGTATATCTGGTTTTCAACAGGTATGGCAGGGTAACCCACGTCACGAAGCTGCAGAGTGGCAAGCCCTAACTCCCAGTGAGAGACTTTCTGGAAAGAGAGTAAAACCTCACCTGTGTCCTTACTGTGGCTACAGAAGCACGAAACCCTCGCACATTACAAGACATGTCCGGATTCACACTGGGGAGAAACCTTTCAGTTGCCCTTACTGCTCTCATAAAACTAGCGATAAAGATAACATGAAGCGCCACCTACTCTTCAAGCACCTTCAGTGAGAACGAAGCTGCCAGGGTGAACGTATTTCTTTGTCGTGAATTTCCGTGGCACTTGTCGTTTATACTAACTGTATTGCTGATTTTGTAAAATGTCAGGATCGTAGTATCTAAAGAGTGTATGAAACCAGCTTTTTTTTTATCTAGAAACTGATGCATTAATCCTTGTTATCAGGATCATTAGATAACTGAAAATTAGGATTGTAACTTCAGTCTAATAAAATTACAACAGTGACCAAGCTTTTTATTATGTACACTTTGATATATTTTTAAATACTTTTGTAAACTCAAGATATCAAGCTTTGTCCGATTTATATTTTTGGATTGAGTTACTGTTACGTGTGTACTGCTTAATTTTAATTACTGTTAAGTTCTGTCGACTTTCCATAAATTACTGTATGATGAATGAGAGGATTTGTTTTCTGCAGTTTTTAAGCTCAACGCCTATTGAATTATACTGCACCCGAGTCCCCAACCAGAACTGGCTTTGAAGGGTAATATCTCCACTGAAGAGTAATATCTCCACGGAAAAGAAACCATCCGAAATTGCACCGGAGTCCTTAACATCGTTCTAAAGTACCTTTAGAAACTGCCATTTTCCACAAATTCTTCGTATACTAGAAAAAACATCTGCAGTGATGAAAACTACGACATCCAGAACTAGAACGCTTGATATGTTCCATTTCAGTTGTAGTAGCACAACGGAGTTCAGTTGGTTTATGTTATTACTATTCAGATAAGTGTTCTTCAGTATTGAAAACTTCAGTGACTGAACTATTACATTTTTAGGTATTCGATGTCCTCAGTAATTAATCATGTTAATCACCTTCCTTGAACCATATTACCATCCAGATCATAGAATGAAACCATTTTTTCTCGTCAAAATGGGTTATGTGGTTGATGAAGGACCTCTTCATATGTTGGTATGTATTGAAATGGTAAGACCAGTGTATGACCTTCAGTGCACCTTAAGCATTTAGATCTGAATATCTTTCTGTCCTAGATATTTGGTAGTGCTAACCTATATCTGCTGTTGGTGAAAGTCCTCTTTCATGGATCTCGTTGCTTTTGTAGTCCATTTGGCATTGTGCTGTTTTTATTATGACAATGTGCCCTAAGAGCATATTGGTGATCTCGACGCCACTGAAGGAATGATGATTCAGAGCCTACGTGTTGTCACAGGGAAACGCATTTAGTAAGAGTGCATTGGCCGTATCACTTCCTCTGTGTACTGAGTCATTCTTGTTACTTTCTACCAACAAATCTCCAAATTAAAAAGTTCGCACCTGGTAATTTTTTGTCATTTTGGATTATCTTGCACAGGCAAGATTTACGAGTATCTACGCCTTGAAAAATCTTCAACTCCCTAGTAACAAGAAATGATACCCTATTCTTCAAGGTGCTTAAGAAAGTCGCTATTCTTCAAGGTGCTTAAGAAAGTCCCTATTCTTCAAGGTGCTTAAGAAAGTGTATTTCCTAGAAGAAGTCTTGGATTAAGCTTCATAATTAGGAGTCAGTTTCCTCTTGCCGTATATAGAAGGATTTCTAGTTTTAAGACTCTTGCTTTTGTGTTAAGAATTTTTTCCGTTTATACATATTCTCAGGCGCATAACAACCGGGATTTTTTTACTCTTTTTATTCTAGATAAGCAGTCAAGTATTAGCAGTTAATATGAAATCGTTTTAGTCAGAATGTTTCTGGTATGGCCTTTTCTTTTACTGAGAGTATTTGAAATTTAGAGGTAAATAGGAATTGGAGTGATTCGTTGATGTAATCTTATTAGAGCCAAAAATACCTTATCATGAAAGAAGTATAGCAGGTGATTGTATGATCTGCTCAAGTATTATTTACTTTGGCTGTTGTAAAGTTTATATTCAAAGTCGTATTAAACTATCATAAACTATATTTGGCTTTCAACAGGTATGGCAAGGCAGACCACGTTACGAAGCTGCAGCCTCACAAGTTCCAAGTCCCAGTGAAAGATATTCCTTGAATGGGAAGATGGGAAAACCTCGTCAGTGCCCTTTCTGCGACTACAAAAGCGCCATTTCCTCGCACGTTACGAGGCATATTCGGATTCACACTGGCGAAAAACCTTTCAGCTGTCCGTATTGCTCTCACAAAACTAACGATAAAGATAATATGAAGCGCCACCTACTCGTCAAGCATCTTCAGTGAGCTCAAAGCTGTAGAGATGAACTGTGTTCTGTCTAGTGAGGTTCTGTGGTACTTTTGTTTTACACAGGCTACTTATTTTGCTGGATATAGTGCTCCCATTTATCCAAAGGTGATTGCCTTAAATAAATATTTTTTATCCAAAAAAGATGCATTGATCCTTTATTCGGTAACGGAATTTTATAAAGTCATTATTATATTCAAAATAGAACGTATAATTGTAATCTAATAAATTTACAGAAGGTGATCGAGTTTTTCATTTTGTAAAATTCTGATGCAGTGTTTGATACGAATCCAAACCTTAGCATTACATGTTCTTTCTTATTTGTATTTATGGGTGTAGATATTTATATACCACCTATATTTATGGGTTACTTTACAATGATTGTTTTACCACGCAGTGCATGCATGGTTAATTCCTGTCGACCTTTCATAACGCATTGACCTAAAGGGCTTTGTTTCTGCAGTATTCAACTCGCATCAGAGTCAAGTTTGTCAGAATATCCGTCCAAACCTGGCGCCTTAAGAAAAGTAAATCACCAACAGAGGGTTTTGCCCTGAGAAACGGATAATTTGGAACTGAATTTAATGTAACGAGTATTTCAAGTGATGTGTGTGTTCTGCCGCTTGATGTTTTAAAATGTTCTCTAATTATATATTTATAGCTGATTAAGTTCATTGTTAGCAACGTATGTCAACTTGAATTCTTAGCCACTAGAAACCAATAATACTGAAAGATTTCACTGAAAAACAATTCACAATCTTTTATTGCTCTATTGTTTGTTGATGCTTTTTCTAATACTTTTTTCATATTTAATTAATGAATTTCGTTTGGACTTTTTTTTTATTACTCACTATCATCCTTTCCACCCTCAATGAAAATTCTATTGAGGGATTATCAGAATGAGTACAAAGACTTTAAAATACACTTGTACATTAAAGCTAGCCTATTCGTAACCACTGATCTGTATTTGTGTCGCGGTGAGATAGACTATTATAACTTTAGAGACACGCTGAAGAATTGTTTATGGAAGATTTTGCATAGAGTTTTAGAGCTGCTTAACAGTCTATTTAGCAAAAGCTCTTCAATCTGTTCTAAAAAATAACAAGTTAATTGGTTTGCTAGACTGTCTTCTTGCAAAATCATGATTGCTTTTTGGAGACAGGGGACAGGTCTTATTATGATTTGGTGGAAAATAGGAAAAATATTTTATGGAGCTTCAATACTGAAACAGTGTAGTGACAAATTGTCTCCTTTTAAATTACAGATATCGTTATGCAAATGCATAAAGCAATTCAAGGATAAACATTATATAAATTGCACAGTAAACTGTGATTGATCTCACACTGTATGAGGAAGCAGCGTAGCTCATAATTTCTAAAATTCCTCCAAGGTTTTGTCTTCCTTCTGCTTGGTCAACAGATTGCCTTGATTCTGCACTGCCAACAGGTGACCCAACTCTTAAAGTACAGATAGATAGCTTCGCTTTTGCTCTGAATGTGAAGCCTTACTTCTGCTCAGTCAATTAATTCCATTACTTCTGCTCTGCACATAGATTGCTTTTGCATCCACGGTTGTCAGTAGATGGTTTCAGTGCTGCTTTGCCAATATGTAGTGTAAGTTCTTCCCTGATAATATATAGTTACGTAAATTGCTGGGTTTCATACGAATTCCTTAGATTTGTGATTGGTGTCATGCGTCGCTACCATGGGTGCTATGTATAGAGTCCGTAAGTTCTGATAGTATGTATACAGTTGCTGTGTATAGAGTCTGTAAGTTCTGATAGTATGTATGTAGTTGATGTGTATAGAGTCTTAAGTTATGATAGTATGCGTATAGGTGGTGTGTATAGAGTAAAAATAATTAACTTGTGAATGTCACAATTTCATTATTTTTACTGTGCTTTTTTGTATCTACAAAAAATCAGGGATTTTTGTTCACTGAACCTTCAAGAAAATTTACCTTTAGGAAGTATGAAATGCTTCTGAAAATCTTTTGCACTCCTCCACTTCTAATACCCTGAGCTTTTTTTTTCGTCTTGAAGGGAATTCTAAATTTTCATCCAGCTACCTTTTGTTACACAGTTGTCATTCCAAATTTGCAATGTTTCTTGAAAACATTGCAACATACTATCCAAACTCAACATCCTCCAACGAAACACAGGATCCTCTGGCCATAACTGGGTCATTGCCATCCCTGGGTGACCCATTCTGTAGCCTTAATAGCCAAATACATAATTTGCTTTTATAACCAACGTCTGTAATTTGTATGAGTCACAGTCTCAAATGGCCCTGGTCTTGTGATTATTAACCCAATTTTTAAAATTCTGGAGTGTTATTCGAAAGTCTTCTGTCCATTCATAGATGGAATAAAAAGGTTAGAAAGATCTCATATAGAACTGGTTGCCATCAAGATCCACTGCACAACTTTTCCAAGTCATTCCATGAAGACTGAGTTCCTCGTGTGTATTCAGCCATAAGTTCATGAAAATGAAACTTAGCAGAAAAACAGGAAATTTAAGAACAGCCATGCAATTTGTTGTATATTGAACGCGAACTTTTATGAAAGGATTGGTGCTTTTCAGCAGGTTAACCATCGAGGAAAATTGGACATTTTGCACATTTATCATGTTCTTGTGACTTTGTTTTGTTGCCAAGTTGGATCGATCAACAACACACACATTTCGTTCCTTGTTTTGTTGTTTTAGTTTTATCTAAATAACAATAAACAACTTTTACAGGTCTGGCCGCCAGTGACCGATTATAGTCGATTAGCAGCAGAGGAAGATCAGGAAGTTTTTGAGAACTTTCCTTCAGCTGAGAACTTTGCTTCAATCGCAAAGCTCCTCAAAATTCATCATTGTCCATATTGCAGCTACAGCAGTATCCAGAAAACCAATCTCACCACCCACCTTCGTAATCATACCGGTGAAAAGCCTTTTTTTTTTTTTGCCATAAGTGCCCTTACCAGACAGCAGTCAAGACCAATTTAAGGCGCCACATGCTCAGGAAACATCCACATTAAGACAGAAAAGCTTTGGGTCAGGTTTGTGCTGTGTTAATTCCAGGATTGCTTAGAAATGAACGACTTGATTGTAAAATATGGTTAAGTTTCCTGGTTGGTTTTCACGTGGAAGCATTTTGCGCAACTGCAATACCTTGAAAATTGTACGTTAATGCCGATGTCTGACGAGAAGAATACATTACAGCGAACCCAAAATAAATGTCAAAATAAACTCAGTAATACGTTCTGTATTTCTGAATGAAGATTATGCTTTGTATATGGAACGAAATGTCTTTTGTGAAAAGCTTGGTATTAATGCGTTTTCCAGAAAAAACCCCATCTGAGATTCAGTACTTTGGTTCTTCCGGGAAAACAAATGTATCGTTATACTGTATCATCATGGCTAATAACAGGAATGACTGTTTTCGGTGAACAAAATTTGTTACAAGTTGTTGGGGGGCAGATTTGGCATTGTATGCAAAATGATAAGCAGATACAATAATGTGAAGTGACACTTGTCAAGGAGGTTTGTAGTCATCTTGTACTGCATTTTTTAAATTAAAAGGTACTCCAAAACAATTTTTACTCTCACACACTGACAATAGGTTTTATGGTTATTTTGATTTGCTTTACATTCTACTGTGTAATGTATTTTGCACACCAGAGGCTAGGATCCTAAAGGGTTATGGAGCACTCCACTGGTCAGAAATTGAAAACTGAGGAGCCGACCACACGAACTTAGTCATCAATAGTGTTCCAGATACTTGGCGTCTTAGTGAGACCTTTATTATTAGACGCCATCTTTTTTCTTTGGGAACTCGAGGGTTTGTAGATGCTTTCTTGACCATGTGTGTTTGCGGGCCTACCTCCGTAGGTATGCAAAAACGTTATAGCACTTCAAAGTGTTTTTTGTTTAAAATTTATTGTTTTCATTTTGTGCTAGTCATAAAAAAGATTGTACAGAGCCAAGATCTAAACGTGGTATGTCATGAAGATTTTGTATTTTGTGCATTGCATTTTATAAGATTGTTTGTGGAACAGCTACACTGCATCTTTTACAACAACGCCATTCCCTACAGGTATGGCCAGGTAACTGCAGTTACTTGGCTGCCGAAGGACGAGCTCAGGATACTGGAAGAAGTTACTGTGCCAACAAGAAACTCCCCAGAGTTCATCGTTGTCCATTCTGCAGCTACAGATCAGTGCACAAATCTCACTTCGATGAACATTACCGAACTCACACCGGGGAAAAACCTTTCATTTGTCCTCACTGCTCATACCAAACTGGAGTTAAAGCTAATCTAAGGCGCCACATTATTCTTAAACACTGACAGCGGCGAGCACAAAAGAAACTAGTGTGATATGGAAAGCGGTTTGTGTTATTCAGAAGATTTCAACTTCAGCATGTCACGGTATTAGCATTCAGCAGTGTTTGGTAGTACAATGTATTTTCTTTATTACTCATTTATTTGCTTTTATATTTGTTGATAAATTTGAAGATTTTAATATAATATATTATGTCGGGATTATGTGGTTGTTTCACCTAGGATATAATTCGTAATTGTTCAAAATTCAGCTTGTTTTTTTAACTTTGTTCTTGAGACAGAAATGGAGACTTTAGGAAATATTTTGTGATTCATATCTCAGAGTAAAGTTAGTCAAATGTCTGCTGCTGTTTGAATGGCCTTTATTTATTTTTAATAATGTAACTTTAGGTCATATTAATAATTTTCTTTACCTACAAGCCATGATCTTAAGTATGGCCTGATTGTTTTGCTTGAAACACTTTTTTTTAAAGCAATAATTCTGAGGCAAGTTTCGATGACCCTACCTTTTTTTTTGCACTTTGTACTTTATGCGCTGAGGTATGGGCTGTTTAGTAGAGGAGGCCATGCTATTAATCATCAGAAATGTGACTGTAACTTAATGTTTATGTACATAATGCATGTGGATTTAGATTTATTCATAATCTCAGTAACAGCGAGAGTATTTGTTAGTCTGTTAGAGATATGTTTACCTCAGTCACTTTCAGCCCAAAGCATTATTTTTCAACTGTGTTAACTTAGGTACATCTGGCATGCCTGATTTGCTATGGAACTTGCCAGATCCCTCGTTGTCCCGAGTTGATTATGTATTTTACCAAAATTTACGGGAGAATTTTGAATCAAGGTTTGACTTAAGCTTTTGTCATCTTTGGAGTTAATAGTTTTTGGTGTATTGCACTTCTTACCAATTAACCTCAAGAATGGACATAACAGGGAATCAGTACAATCCCAGTACCAGTTGGCTTGGTGGACTGATCGGAGTACTGGTGGCCGTTCATTTTTATGCTGCAAGATATTAGATAAATCAGTATTAGATTTTCTGTTTGGTCGTCTCCTGATGAGGTTTGTTCCAGTAGGGAATTTGCACTGTAGATGCCCAAGCATCTTGAATTGCAGATGACATTAATGCAAAGCATGTGTCATAACTGAGCTGAGGTGTCGTAGTGTCGCACTGTTAAATATCAAATCTTCCCCTTTTTTGTTTCTTTAAGCCTGCGGCACTCTGTTCATAAGTTTAGAGTCCTCGTATAAAGGTAATTAGCCTTTTCGCGTACTCTTCATTGTTCCTTTTCTTTTTTATTTTTACCTATGTACATTCTAATCTTTGGAAGGTCAACCTGATGGCTGACTGTATAAGGATGTGTGTGCATTATGAAAAATAGTGAAAATAGTTAATGGAAAATTTGAATGATATAAGTAGGAAAGTTTACCATCTTTGTAACCTTGAAAGCAGTATAACGAAGTGTCATTGAAACTGTTTCTCCTCTTAGGTTACTGTATATTTTAAGTGCAGTTCAGGCATCATATTTAAAATTGAAAATTCGTGGTTGCAAACCTTCTGCAATGACTGAAATTTAAACAAAATTGTTGTACGCAAATGGAAGACCAAAGACTCTAGGAATGTTCTCTAAGTCTTTGTCAGTTTTCGTGTGGAAGCTGTTAATGTAAAGTTTAACGAGAATATCGAGTGATTCATATAAGAGTATCCTTAGGTAAATTCTATAATCACAAAAGACTTCTCTTGTAATTCAGAGGTTTCAAAGTAATATCGATTACTTTATGAAAACTGAAATACAAAGTTTCTTAGCCATGGGAGAGCGTGGATTTTTGAAGATAAATGTTTTTGTCAGTTGATCTCAGCGTATATTTATCCATATGAAAGGGTCATGTCTCTAAGTTCAAATAAAATTTTCCTAAGCAGTTTAAACATTATGAAGTATTAGTTGTCAAGCCTAAGATTTTGAGTTAGTTCTGCCACACATATGAGAGATTCACTGTAAAACCTATTTAAAATAAAGCTAATTCTTGTCTTCAGTGAAGAAACGGGTACTGTACCTTATAATCTCCATGAGTTTCATAAACTGCATAACATAAAAATTGAAAATATGTTTCCTGAAGGGCTAATGAGGATTTTGTTATGTGGTATGTAGTATAGATGGGATGAGTCAAAGTGAAAATTAGAGAAAAGTTGCAGCTGCAGTTAAGTCATCAAGACCACCTTCTGTACATAAGCACATACTGTACATATGTAGATTTTTCTCACCATATCCGGGGCAATTGGTGGGCAGCATTTCTGGATTGAACTGTATATATATATATATATATATATATATATATATATATATATATATATATATATATATATATATACATACATGTATATATATACATACATACATACATATATACATACATACATTGTATACAAGTCAATATACATATTTATAAATGTATATATTATTATATATTATATATATATATACATTGGCCCCATATAAGTCAATATAGATATTTATAAATGTATATATTATTATATATTATATATATATATATATATATATATATATATATATATATATATATATATATATATATATATATATATATATATATATATATATATATATATATATATATATATATACATATATATACATACATATACAGTTTTCAAGATTTTTGTTGTAAACATTGATGATATTTCAGGGCATGCATACATACGGACCTCTTTTTTTTTTTTTAAGAGAATGAAACAATTGTTCGCATGTTTTGAAGGTTATTTTGCTCGTAAAATTACTTTTCTACGCCTCCCATTTCTTTCTGCTTTCTTATTGCACTTTCTACATTTTTTTTTTAGCTTAGTATTATTTATTATTTAAGTTTTGATATTTAAAATGTTCATGAACCATAAAGATTTGATAACTGGAAACAGATGATTCTACGGTTTATGTACTACGATTTATTAATCCGTCGTTCTCTAATTAGTGTTCTTGGAGTACTGTTGTAAGTATTGTTCAAAAGACAAAATGTATGTGCATTGTTCTTAAAAAACAGACTGCAATGCAAAATTGTGCCAAAAATTTCCGCCAAAATTGACATGACGCTGCCATTTCCAACAGGTTTGGCAAGGTCATACAAGTCTCATAGCAGGGGAAGGACGGGACCGGGAACGGGACCCGGGAGAGGGATTTCTTCTCGACAAAAAGATGCCCAGAGTTCATCGGTGTCCTCACTGTAACTATCGTAGCTTCAACAGGTCGCATTTCACCGAGCATTACCGAATCCACACCGGAGAAAAACCATTTACTTGTCCTCGGTGTTCATACCAAACTGGTGTGAGAGGGAATTTTAAGCGGCATTTGCGCGTGAAGCATCAACTGGAATTGCAAAGTGATTCGTCCGTTGTGAGAATATCACTGACGTAAGATTTTCCATAGAGAAGGTATGATGTATGTTGTTAGTAAATTGGGTGCAGTAGAATATTGTGTACTGTTGTACAAAATAGTGTTTATTCACTCTACTAAAAATCTAGTTTGCCAAAGTTCATAGAGGATTAGATTTCATTGTTTTCGCCTCCACTGCCACCGCCGATTTTATATATCACTCATTTCAATAAAGTAAATGTGAGAATTGATAAAATTAATAAACAGAAATTTCATGGGGAAATTTGGCCTAAAATCACATGTATTTTTGTGAGGAGACGTAACATTCACAGCACATAACGCCTTAATTTTGTAAATAATATTTCATAGCTGCTGCTTAATGACTAAGAGTTCAACTTGTGGTATTCGTAGGAGCCTTGCCATTCACGGGGCAACTGTTGCACGTCCTTACTGTTCTTGAAAGAAGAGAGAATTATACCAAAGTCAGCTCGAGTGATTTCAGGTTATTTTCAAATGCCAAGGGTTTTCTGATTCTTGCAGCAGAAGACTTAGTAGTTTCACCCTTGAGCCCTGACTATTTGGAAGTATTTTTGTACAAAGATGTTCTTTTTTGACATTCAGACTTTTATTTTAGTAGACAGTTTCCCAAAAACACCAGAGCCTCTTTCATTATAAATGTTGTTTTAACTTGGACTTCGAAAAGAGTGTAACACCAAAACGATGTTATTTTTATTTCGTACTTTTGTCAATAAATTTTTAACCTCAGTGTTACTTAGTTACCCACAATAAATTTCTGATGATACATTGCAAGGTAGTGGCAGTTTTTCCATTTCAGGATTTGAAATATTCATGATTTTCTGCATGTGCTAGATTTCGTTCTGTTGTCATATCGAGTAACTTTATAAAGAAAAAAAAACGTGACCTCTTCTCGGAAATAAGACTAGAAGTAGTAGTCCTGCAAATTTCCTGTTCATAGTGGGTTGGAAAAGTTAATGATCTGACGACGCATTTGTCGAGTTGTGGATAACTAACTAGCTATTGCATAACCGTTATCTTGGTTAGTATGATAATTGGCGTTTGTCTATTTTACGTGTTAATTATTGCAAACATGAGTCAGACCAGTGTGTCATAAGCGGGGTGGGTGGACTTACGATTTTTCTCCTTTCACAAATTTTAATAACGTGTATATTTTGAATTTCTTTATCTTGAAAAACTTGACCGTGTCGCATGCATATGCTCTTCTTATTAGACCGAGCAGTCCAGCATAATTCCAGTCGCAAAAGGCATCGAATTTAAGTGTCTTGGGGTCTGATCAAAATGTTTTCTCATTGAAATGTGAAATGTAACTTTTGTCATGCAGCCGGAGAAGAGTTGATTATACACTTCCCATATTTTCGGAGACAAGATCATTGCCCGAAGGAAGCTAGAAAACAAAGTTCAGGGTAAGGTGAACTGAAGGTGAAATTAGATTTAATGTAATGTGTGAACAAGAAAAAGATTATGGATTTGTGAAGGAAGCAAGTTGTAAAAATTGAATGATGGGAACTCTGCTCAATAGTTACTAGGAAAGTCGCAGGTGGCTTTAATTTTTTTTTTATTGAAGCAGTGGAGGAAAAAATGAGTTCTTCATTTTACCCAGGCGTTGCAAAACTCCCATTATATTTCTGGATTTGATTCAGAAAACAAATCAGTCAAACAATGAAGATACAAGTGAAATGGTGTCACAACGAAATTTTTCATTCCACTTTTTAACTATTTCTAAAGACGCTTATCTTTCCAAGTAACCTTTATTTCTTATGAAAATGGCCACAATTTACAGTTGTCGAATCTGTTCAAATCCCAGCATAGATTATTACCTGTATATTAGGCAGCAAGATAGCTTGAATGGTTGTTTGTAATAGAGACTGTCTGTTATACTGTATACTGATGGCTACAATATGTTGCCACTTTATTGATAATATTGTTTTGTGTCACCGGTGTTAGCGACCATTTTCAGCAATTGCTGCAGTCACAGCAGACGACAAGGAAAGCCTTATTTGCTGTAGGTGGTGATAATTGCAT
The DNA here is from genome assembly GCF_040412425.1 of Macrobrachium rosenbergii. Taxonomy (NCBI): domain Eukaryota; kingdom Metazoa; phylum Arthropoda; class Malacostraca; order Decapoda; family Palaemonidae; genus Macrobrachium; species Macrobrachium rosenbergii. The sequence goes on from NC_089758.1 coordinate 5,704,211, forward strand.
TTGACAGGGAAAAGAACTGGTTGCTTGACAGTTCACTGAAAGATTGATTAAAGGAATTTCGGTCAAGCTTTGACTTGGAAATTTAGGATAATTGAATACCATCTTTTCTTAAGAGGAAATAATATCTAGGATATTAATGATTAACTATGGAACAGGCTTGTAAGCATTTAGACCCAAGTTATATACTGGGTATTTTAAAAGTACGTGCAATCGACAAAGATATAACATGAAAATGATAATGTGAAGATGAATCTAACAGCTACAGGAATCAAACACTGATTATTATGAGATCACAGGTGAGAGCGTTGGCAGCAGTCAGCTATACCAACGATTACTGTAATTGTAAAACTCTTAAATAAAATATATAACTTTTGAAATGTCTCTTGCGTTTGAATATTCCTTTAAACTTCTTCACAGCTATAGGCATGAAAAGTGCAGTCAAAGGCTCCCCAGGGAGATGTCTTGCTCCAGCAAGATACTCGGTAAGGTGTCAAAGGAACCAAAAAGACATCAGAGCCCATGTTGTACACAGCAGTAACAACCAGACCCACCTGATGGAAAACTACCGCACTCATGCGGGCGGAAACCCCTTCTTCGTGCCCTCATTGTGTCTACAGGGCTGGAAACAAATGCAACTGAAGAGACACGTGCTTCTTATGCTTACCGATAAGATCTTTGATTGCCCTCGTTGTCCTTAGCGTGGAGGGAGAGGATATGATCTGGCCAAACACTCTCAGAGCCAGGTATAGGAAACGCACCCGAGTTCGAGTACTCCTGAAGTTGGTACTGAGAGTGCCTTGGTTTCCACCAGTTGGATGTCGCCAAGAAGTGAAGTGGTTATTTGAGCATATGTTCTATAGGCCCCCCTTACTTCAAGAAAAAAAGTAAAGTGCATTTCTAGATTTTATGCTCCCAATTTATAACCTTAATTATTAACTTGTATGGGATTTCCATATATAGGATAAAGCCTTCTGGCTCCCTGACAAACACTATTTGAATAGTTTATCTAAGATATAATTAATATTTTCTTTTAAGTGGGGCTGAAGACCAAGTCTTGGTTTTTAAAGTAATTGGCTATAAATGATTTTAGCTTAATATCGTATGTTTGTTGACATTCTCCGTAAAATTGTATTCATTTGTGTTCTTTTAATGACTGTAAATGAGAAAAGCTACTGAATATCGATAACTTATTAGAATATTTTTGTTTTTCTTACCTTCAATTGTTGATTAAGGCCTTATTAAAGGCCAAGATTTTTGAAAACTTTAGCTAATGCCTACCATTATGGAAAAGAAAAGGTAAGATTGCTGAGCCTACTCGTAAGCCATTTGTTTGTGTGAAATTCTAACAGACTCCTCCTAAGAATGTTCCTACATGGTAAGTAATTTAACTCCCAAAACATTTATCTCGGGGTGTCTTTTTGTCACGGTATTTTAGGTGACAGTGGATACAGTGATTCATTGGTGATGGTTTCTGATTTCTTCTGAACTGAAGATCATGTAGGGCGCACTTTTTGAAAAGAAAGGACACTTTGAGACAATAGTTATTCTTCTTCTTCTTCTTCTTCTTTTAACGTGCTTTTTTCCCATTTTTGTATGGGGTAAGCACGATGCCTTCTTTTGAAGGACTTTTGATTTGGCTTTTGGGTAGACCTGTAGTCTCGATCGGCTGCCCTGCCTGACATCGCTTAGACCCCGGTAGCGTATGTTTCATGTATCATACCCGACCCAACGCCCTTTCTTCCCAGTAGCGAGAAGTTGTTGCGCGGGTAGGGCTAGAGTTCGAGACGTGTGAGATGTTTGTTATGTTTTTAGAAGGTGTTGTAATGGCTTTGTTTTGTGTGTGTATTTAGTCTGTAACACCCATTTGCTTTTTAAGCAAACCTATCCGTTGATTACATATATAATCCCGGGATGTCTACACGGATAGCAAAGTGTCTGCCTCTCTGATCAGTCGGCTGCGGATTTGAACCCGCGCCACAGACCTCTTACGAAGTCTGAAGCTGCTGCTGTAACCGACTGAGCCATCGAGGCTCCTGAGACAATAGTTATTAAGTCCCAGAAATTCTGACTTCAGACAAAGATATAGGGACTTTACCTTCTCTTTCCTTTGTCCAAAGGAACAAACAAAATGGGAAACAGCCACTAGTTTTACCTCACACTCTCACCTGAACTGACCCCTACTATTTATTCTTGAAGGTCGGATGGCAACGCTTTCATTATTTATCTCATAAAATTAGTTATAGATTTTCACAGATTTCTCTTCGACAACGCAATATGTATGAATCAGATTTTTTTTGAACCAAAATCAATTAATGTAATTATAAGCGAGGGCAAGGATGGCAGGTTTTCTCAACTAAAATTTAACTAATTTTACAAGTTTATACAGAATGTGGTGAGAGACAGAGAGCTGGAGTCCGCTTTTGAGGGGAATTATAGATAGGGGTGGCTTTGTGGACGTGCAGGGGATTTAACTTCAAGTAACAGAGCTGGTATGATTGTTTACAGGTATAGGTGGGACAAATACTGGTGCCTTTTAGGGATATCTTCTTTCTTGATGATGATGTTGTAGCTCTGCAATTTCCATAATGTAATGCTTTAATAGAATATAGATTTTGTGTGGCAACGCCGACGAACGGGCCTGTGGGAGGGATGAAATTGGAGTTGTAGCTGCTCGACCGCAAAGGTAACGGATTCCAACCCAGTACAGTATGGCAAAGGAAATTTTTATTTTTCTTTACGTCTCACTCCTGCATTCTCCCTACACCTGCAGGACAGAAGAAGGTGTAGCCTCCTTGGGGAATCAGTAATTGTTTTTAAGGACGGCTCGAGATTAATGAACTGGACATGCTCTTTCATCCAGTCAAAAAAAAGTGCTTACTTGAGTAAATTGGGCTTGGAAGCTGAATGGAACTGGTCTGCAAATTAAGATCCTGAGAATGTACTGTGTTTTGTGGGCACGTGTGCATGTCCAAATTGATAGAGGCAAATGTGCAGCTGTAAAAGTAAGATACAAAGGGGGAGTATGCTTAACATGAGTAAAGGTGGAGATAGGAATATGTGAAAGGAAAAGTGAAAAATAAAAATAGACGAGATATGGGTGCTTTGTCATAGACAATATATTGTTTTCCCTCGCCGTTTTTTTCAAGTGGTTAGTAGCTGTTTATTTCTTGTTGATGGTATGTTTGGTGGGCCATGAGCTGTTGTGCATAGTGTACTTGGTGCTCCACAGATAAAGTCTTGAGACCAATTTTGTTGATGGTGCATTTAGTGGTTCATTAGCCATCAAGTATGGTGCTCTAAAGCTCCGCAGGTAGAATCCATAGACCTTGTTCATTGATGGAATTTTTGTCTTTTGGTCCATTAGCCGTCATTGATGGTGCTCAGATGCTCCTCGGGTAGAATTTTTTGTTTTTGGTGTTTACTTAGAGAAAAAAAGTCTTGGTCTTGAAAAGAAAGATAGAGCAGCAAGCTGTAACAGTTGATGTAACTCTTTAGGCAGCCATATATAATCCAAAGAGCGAAATGAGGGGATTAGTACCTTGAACAGAGGGTATCAGTGACATATGATGCTGAATCCCAGCAAAACTTAGACTGTCCATAAGGATTTCTTGTACAGTGCTCCAGTCCGTGATTCCATGTAAATAGGTAACTTGATATACTACAACAGTTGATGTTACTTTTGAATCCAAGCTTTCTTTTTCTTAGCGCTTATAATGAAATTGCTATAATGTTAATTATTGTTTGTGAGATTTCATTTACACATCATGATTATGTTATCATATTTGGCAAAAGGTATTTTTTTGTGTGTGTGGATATCAGTGGTACCTCTGGAAGCACTTGTTCCTGTTTCACAACATTGGTAATTATGATTTGGACATTAATCAGAAGAATTCCTTATATTTCAAAAGCAAACTTAAAAATATCGTCTTCAGTACTCATGCCAGCAGAATTAGTTGCACACTTCGCGTTCAACAGTGTCACCCTTTATACGGTGAGGTGCTGGAATGTGGTCTTTCATTCCAGTTGGTGAAGAAATGCTGAACAGTTTCCTTGTTAATGTTGTGACTGTTGATGCTCATAAGTTTAAGTGGGGCTGTATAATTGCTATCTTGAAGTGTAATGCCCTTGACCAGCTGATGTTTATTTATGGATATATTGCTTGTTAAATTGTTTTCATTTGCTTGTTATTGTCATCGTTTTTATTTTTTCCTTATTTGTCATTTTTCCACATACGGGTTATGTACTGTGTGCAAGCTTCTAGAGCAAGTTGGTGTGTGTATGCACAACGGACACCCATGGACATAACAGTAGACTTATGTCATTCTAGTTCTCAAGTGGAGATGAAGAAATAAGTAGGATTCTAATACTTATGCCCAGAGTTCTTTCTCTTTAAAAAATTTTCAAAGTTTAAGATTACTTTTTTATATTCTTTATTAATATTGTTTTGTAATTATAATTTTTTTTATATAACATGCTGTTCATTTCTTGTAGGTTAATAGCTGTATTTATCAGTGATCATACAGTCTTGTCTCGTCGGCCAGTCAGTGCATTTCTATCGTGAAAAGCATTATCTAATTTTCTTTTTAATGGAATCTAAGACGTACATAACAACAACTAGTGCAACTTTGATAGATGATAAATGATAAGGATGTCTGCAGTTGCCGCAGTTTCATCTGCCATCGGCAGTCCTAAACAAACAACTCATTTGGCGAACAGAAGTGGCTACAACTTTCATACCTTAAAAAAAAATGTGATCCTGTGTTTTTACTTTTGATAAAGGTAAGAATATTAAGAAAAGTCTGTCGAGGTGCCTACCTGTTTTGTAGCGTGTTGTATATGAGATGGAAAATTAAATGTAAGGTAAACATTCTTAATATGATTACACATCTAAAAGACACTTTACATTCCTTCACAGGTATGGTCGGGAAGTGTCAGTCAAATGGCTCTCCAGGTAGATGCTGTTTACTCCAACAAGGTACCTAGCAAGTTGTCCAAGGAGCCCAAAAAGCATCAGTGTCCGTGTTGTACATACAGTACCAACAACCAGTGTCATCTCATGGAACATTATCGCACTCACACGGGGGAAAAGCCCTTTTTGTGTCCACACTGCGCATACAAGACCGGAAACAAGTGCAATTTAAAAAGACATATCATACTTGTACATACTAGTAAGAATTTTCAGTGTCCTCAATGTCCGTTTCGAGGTGGAAATGGTAAAGAGCTGGCGAGACACTTGCAGTCTCACTGATGAGAGGTCTATCCACAGTCAGTATAAGTAGTGTTCGCTATCTCCTTCCGATGAAGGACTGTGACAGTTTTTAACATTATTTGATAATGTGAAGTGTTTAAGAACAGTCATGAAAAAGATATCGTAGTTTCCTTTCATGTACCAGATAATTTAGTCAGTTCTGGTATATGTTAAATTCACTCACCCCACCGAAAAGTTTATACTGTACATCTCTCGAAACATACCAACAATAGAATAGCAATTATAGATTTTTTGCCAGATTCATATTCAGCCTAAAGTTTACCCGCACTAGGCTGACTGTTTTAAAAAATTGTCGGTTTTTACTAAGAAACTCATTTAAGTTATTGGTCTCGTAGCGCAGTCAAAATTTCCATCTGTAGAGGCAAGTAATGAGATACGGCGTTGATTGAGAAAGTACCATAGTGTTGCGTCAGTTCATCTTTGTCAAAGAAATGTATTTGATATGATATAGATCACGTTAGCACCAGTTAATTGTTTTTAAAATTACATTACTGTAAAACGCAACTTTTACCTATAGGTGTTCATTAAAGACAAAACATACACACACTGTACACACACACACACTGAATGTTGATCATTTTTATCTTAAATATACATGTTTAACTCGAATATATTAGGACACGCATGCCAAATCGAAAGATTCAAGTTATCACTGATGTCACTTAGGCACAAATACAAACAAACAAACAAGCTTAGTTTTTAGAAGAATTTTCTGTATGACCCTATCAAAATCTCACTGCAATTTTCAAATGCATTTCAGTGGCAGCACAATCCAGCAAATATTCATTTAATAAAAAATTTAACATCTATCCAGACCAACATGTGTGTAACATCCACAGAAATCACCGACAAGGAATTTTGATACTGAACGATTGACCCAAAGTCCCTCCAAATCAGGAACAGTTAAAATCATAGTGTAAATGACACAGAAGCTATGGATGCTCTATGTGAGAAAAAGAATTTGAGAAATGCGGACCAAGTTACTTCATAGTAACTATAGAACAACCTTTGATCTCAAAGTAAACGAATGTCGGAAGGAGGGTGGTAATGTATCCCGGGTTTCATTGCAGGAAGGCAATAAATATATACAGAACTCCTCAGGTAAGATAAGGCTCCCTACAAAGATAAAAGTATAAAAAAGTCATGAGAATTTCTAAATCGTTTGTGGCAAGAGAGAACTGTGGATGGAAACAAACTGGCTGTCAGATTTAGTTAGGCAGCAAATGGAAACATCACTGGATCATTTCTGATTAAATGCCTCTTTTGCGAAAAACTTTTTTATTTTCCAACTGCAGAGAACATTTGCTTACTTATTTAGCAAATTTTTAGCATACGTCTTTGAAATTTTTTAACTTTGTTCTTTTACTTTTATTTAGATTCTTGTCATGTTTGCTTACCTTCATGGGTAAAGTTTATATATCTCACTTAATATAGTGGCTGAGTAGTTCACCGAGGTAATTGTATGTGAGTAAGTCAGTCATTCATTTTGCAGTGGAACTAAAGTTATCTTGTTGGTTATTTGGTATATTGTAGATTACCTCCAAAATTGTCATTTATATTTTATTTCACCTTGCCACCTATAGCATGCCTTTGATTGCCAAATTATATATTATTTTCCCACCATCAGTAATTTTACAATCGCACGCAATGTTGTAATTAATGCAATGAGTGTTATTATCTCAACACGCGTTCTGCTGAAACAAATCAAAATAAGTATGTGAGCATACATACCCAGGATCCAAGGAGTAGAGTAAATTGAGACACCGCAGTGTAAGTTTAAGGCAGTGTTAAGGCAAATAGTAGGTTGTGATTTGGGCTGGGACGTTGGGGATGAGCATTGGAGCTAGTGACTATAAGGATGATGCTGACAGCAGTAGCGTGCTTGTGACTATCTGTAAGAGCTGATGGATACAGGTAGATTACTCTAAGTGGCCTCAATTTTTCATGTATTGCTGCTGTTTTAAGATTTATCCTTCATCTTGCAAGGACACTAGCATAAAGAGAAGGGAAATATTCTATTATATTAATCGTTCAATCATCAGCATAAGTAGTTAATCGGCTCGGCTTCAGCCAATGGTATATACTTATTTCTCATGAATCTTCACCTCTGTGCAACGAGATTTTATGGACATGTATGCTTTCACCATGAATCTTGAAACGTATATCAGTGGAAGGAAACAAATACAATTTAACTGATTTCAAACAAAACGTTCCTAGCAATGTCTGTGTCACTTATCTCATGCGTTCGTGGATTATGAGGAGGTAAGTTGAATATGGCGTACGATTTATAGCTAGACGTAACCTTATGTAGAAAAGCCCATTGCTGTATTTCTAGATTTATTTTTGTCTTATCAAATAAAACAAATACTGAGTTTACCTTTACAAATTTATACTTAATAAATATAATTTTGCGTTACTAACTCGGCAGCATGACGTCTTTGATCATATTTTAAATAATAATAATAATAATAATAATAATAATAATAATAATAATAATAATAATAATAATAATAATAACTGTAATAACGAAAGTGATGATTTTCCACTTATTGCAAGCAATAATAATAATAATAATAATAATAATAATAATAATAATAATAATAATAATAACCACCTTCCGCCTATTAAAAGTAACAAAAGTATTAATTACGGTAGATTCCAAGAAGCTGCAAACGAGATTCAAAAAGAAATGTTAGTTTACGACTATTATGACCGCCCCATCACTTTCAGTTATAAGAAAACGGAGAATTCAGTCTTTCGGTTATTTCAGATCCTAGAATTCGATGAACTTTTGTAACCATGGTTCATAAAGTTTCTTTTACCTCTAAATGAAGTTAGGGTAGCCTGACTTACCGTTACAAAACAAGTTACCTAAGAGGAAGAGAGAGAGAGAAGATTTGTAGGATCATTACCCAAATAGATTTGCACGGTCCTAAACACATGCTGTATTCAAAAGAGCAGTTTATTCTCGTTAACGGAATGCAATTTTCACGACAGATGTTAAGCCAGTTTTTTTGGTTTGCTCTTCTACTGATTTTTATTGTAAGACTTAGCTTATTAACTTCCTTGTGCATTGTTTATATACTGATGAACCTCAACGTTCCTTGCAGGTGTGGTTTGAGAGGCCAATGGCGAACAAAGATGGCAACGGACTCCTTGATAAGTATTATGGTCAAAACAGAAAGGCCCCCAGAACCTATCACTGTAGTCAGTGCTCTTACGTCACTAACCAGAAATCCCACTTCTCTTCGCACTTCCGTGTCCATACGGGCGAAAAGCCATTCTCATGTTTGCAGTGCAACTATCAGACGGCAGACAGATCCAATCTGAAGAGACACGTTCTACGTAATCACACGGGTGACATTCAGCGGAAGTGTCCCCATTGTCCATTTCAAACTACCAGTGGCGTCAGTCTGAAGAGACACATAACACTTTCTCACGTGTACTGAGTTAATTGTGTTTCGCCAGTTCCCTTGTCATTTTGAAATGGGTAAATCTAAAGAAATTCACCGGGTGGAAGTATTTGTTTTTCAATGAATTTAGATCATTCGTAAGTGAGAAGTTGTATATTTTGTCATTTTTCTTGTCATTTAAAATGAGTGAATTCAAAGCAGTTCATTGGTTGGAAGCAACTGTTTAGCCTACCAAAAAGTGTGAAAAATTATTAGGGAGAAGGTATCGTCACATGAAGTCATAGATAAGGTGGTTTTGATTTTATGGAACTTTCAAGATTTTGAGTTTTTGATAGATATACAAAAAAAGGGAAAATATCAAGGAAGTCGTGTTGGTAGTATTGAAAAAAAAAACTGAAAACATGATATAATTTTGAACAAATTAGGTTACGAAAACGTATGTATGAGTAAGCACGTTATTCCAGCTAATAAAAGTTAGAATTATGTTTGCATTTGTTTTTATGGAGCCTCTAGTGGAAGTGTATAATTTACTGTAATTTGTATTGATGTAAAGGACTGTGGTATCAGAAAAAACTCCATGAAGAATGTTAGTGGCCAGCGAAGATGTGGTTATGACAATGAAGGTTATGGCTGAGAACTTCAACAAATTTCAGAATTATTGATTATTTTTACCAGTTTTCGGCGAATTATTGAGTAGATGAATAGCACAAAATTTGCTATTCAATATTTCTGTTGTACAAGAGTTGAGCCTGATATACCAATGGTAATGCCATATACTGATCCACTCCAGAATTGTCTCTTAAGCTGGCAGTGAATATACTTCATCCTTGAACTGATTTTACTTTTATGTATATGTTTATATATATGTATATATATGTATATATATGTGTGTGTGCATGCACGCACGTGCGTATGTATATGTGTGTGTGCGTGTATGTGTCTGTTTATGTAAAACTGTGTGTGTGTATATATATATATATATATATATATATATATATATATATATATATACAGGCAGTCCCTGGTTTACGACGGGTCCGGGTTACGATGTTCCGAGGTTATGACGCTCTTCAAATATATTCATCAGAAATTATTTCCCAGTTTACGACACATGTTCCAGGGTTATGATGCTTACGATGCCAATCCGACGGAAGAAATATGGCTCCAAAACGGCAGAATAATCAAAATTTGGAGGTTTTTTTGATGAAAACTCAATAAAAATGCAGTTTACATCATTTTCAATGCACCAAAAGCATTAAAAGTAAGGTTTTCTTTGGATTTTTTACTATTCTCGACGATTTTTGGCTTACAACGATTTTCGGTTTATAACGCAGCGTAGGAACAGAACCCCCATGTGTGTGTGTGTGTGTGTGTGTGTGTGTAATGCTAAGCTTAATTTATCCAGTAAGCTAAGGAAGATAATAAAACATCACCATTATAATTACGACTCTGTTAATGGACAGGCAAAGTATCGTGAAATGTTCAAGAACATAGCTGTAATTATGAAGTAAATATGGGCATACTGAATAAATTTCCTGCTTTGAACAGTGTTGATACATTTTATACTGAGTCTTCACATCACTGTACATGTATATATGTATATAATGTATATATATATATACATATATATGTATATATCACGATGGTTGATTGATAAAAAAGGCCCCCAAGCTTATAAAACAAATTTTAGACCAGATCGAAACAGGTATCAAAGTGGAAGAAAATTATTTCTCGTTTAACTACGTGTTACCTTTTAACATAAACTCCTTTTACTGGTACACATTTCTCTAAACGCTCAATCCATTTTTATCATATCATTCCCGTACATAGAGATAAAGTGTTATTTGTTTCTGATCCTGTTCCAAATAGCAGTTTGAACTTCGTCACCAGGTGAAAAATGTTGACCCTTCCAAGTATCTTTCAATTTTAGGAATAACTAGAAGTCTGTTGATTTTCCCTGTTTGATGACTGCAGTGCGGCTTTGGATTGTGATAAAAAAAAAAGAGGAAACATTGTCATTTTAGGCTCTGGTCTGCGATTGCGTTGCTTAGGTGTTTGCTAGGCATCGCCATACCTTTTAGGGTTAATAGTCAATCCTTGTATCAGATATTCAGTGGGAATGACTACTCTTGCTCCTAAAATATTTATGAGTATGATTTTCTTTACAGATGCATTTGTTTTGAACTTCCATACACTTGGGTGACAATAATACATCCTTTTGTTTTGAGGGTCAAAATGATGAACCCAAGATTCATCTCCCGTGGTTCTGTCCATGAAGAAATCGACCACATCGCGACGATATTGGTTGAGGAGTGCTTGCAGAAAATTCCTTCACTGACGAGGGAGGGAAAAGGGGATTGAGCCTTTAGAAAAAAAATGTAGCGGTAAATGGAGAGAAGACTGTAAAATGAACATGTAATTCCAAGAGAAATAAATTTCATTCACTTTAATACCAGTTTTATTATCCTATCTGGTTTAAAACTGAATACATCGGAAGCTGAATTGGTCAGTTTAAACATGAGAATATGGTGGAAACGACTGCAAGGAATTTAAAAATGATGCTTTATTTTTAAATTGCAGAATAACTCTTTTTTTTCTTTTTTAATCTAGTCATTCTTTAAAGAGAAATGGACTTTACTAACAATACCCAAACATCCTTTACAGGTTTGGCACGAGAGTCAATTGGCATCGGAAGCAACCCTCGCCAATAAGTTTGTGAACATGCAGGGTAGGATGCCAAAGCTGCACCGATGCAACCTGTGCTCGTACGCAACGTGCAGGAAATCCCACTACGATTTACATCAACGCACACATACTGGAGAAAAGCCTTTCTCTTGCTCTTACTGCTCTTATCACACTGCAGATAAATCCAATTTAAGAAGACACATGAAAATCCACGCAGAGGGCGATCCACTGGACTGTCCCCACTGCCCTTCTCAGTTTCCAAGTCCGGTCTCGCTTCAGAGACACGTCGATGCTGCTCACCTCGTCTTATAAGGACTGCTTGGCTTTTAGACGTTAGGCTTAATATCAAGTTTCGTTGTGGAGTACCCATTGACATGAAAACACTGTAAAAAGTAATAATCATTATTAAGTTATGTGTTTTTATTTGGATATATATATATGCATATACATACATACACGCGCGCGCACGCACACACACATATATATAACAGTATATGTATATATATACATGTATATACCGTATATATTTACACTATTTTACAGGTACCTTCTTGTATAACATATATTCTGCTATTTACTTCTTTATGGTAAAATGAAAGTTATGAGATTCAAGTTACTACAGTGAATAAATATATCGCAATACAGAATGCCAAGGGAGATAGGTAGGTATATTGATAGACAGACAGATATTGATTTATTTCCAAGCAAAAACTTTGCCACTTATTTTTGGTGTAAGGACTCTTCCTGTTACGTACCCATATCTTGCTGGAGTTTTATAGCAAGGAACTTACCAGGAGCTTTATCCGATTGCATAGAATATTTCCTGTTCCCATGTTCAAAGGTTTCTCTATCATACATCATTTATTCTTTATGCCTTAATATACCCTTTATCAGTATTCATTGAAATTCGCTGTCAGCAGCCCTTTGATTTGTCGGTTGGACGATAATTTGTTTTCTTTTGTGAAGAATTTTGCACTGGTACCACCTGAATGTAATTTTCATTATTGTTAACCCCATTATAGATTAAAAGGGGCTGATGGATGATACTGAAGACTAAAATAGTGAGTGAGGCCTTCCTGACTTCAGGGTTAGACCAATTAACTTTCTCCCTTCGAATTCACAAAAAAGCATTACTTGCTTACTATATATATATATATATATATATATATATATATATATATATATATATATATATATATATATATATATATATATATATATATAGTTGCCATTTTATCAATGTGACAGGTGGAATCTGCGTAAGCGTCCGCGAGTGATGTGCTTTTATTTGATTTATATTGATTTTTTTTTTTCATACTTCTTTGCAAGGTAACTAAGCAATGAATTTCCAACAGGTGGACGTGGCGACACAACGGGCAATGGCAGGAAGAGGAAGAGGCAGTTCTGACGGGACTTCGCAAGTGAGAATTTTCCATTGTAATTTCTGCTCTTACAGTACTCGGTACTCCTCGACGCTCAAGAACCACGTCATGCGCCACACGAACGCCAAGCCGTACGCCTGCCCGCACTGCTCTTACCGCTGCATCCAGAGAACTAGCCTCAACGCTCACCTGTGTTCTCACACCGGCCAGAAACCTTATGCTTGCTCTGTGTGTCCTTATCAGACGGCAAACAGCTGTCACCTCAAGAGACACATTCTCACTCACAGTAAAGGAAGTGGCGCTTTTACATAAGTATGTGTTTATGAGCTTTGTGTTGAAGTTATATGGATTTACCGCAAGTTGAGAGCCTGTGTAGTTTACAGGTTAGGGAATTGTTAATGACATTGTGTCCTGGTATATATATATATATATATATATATATATATATATATATATATATATATATATATATATATATATATATATATATATATATATATATATAAGATATATACACATATATATATATATATTTACACACACACATATATATATATATATATATATATATATATATATATATATATATATATATATATATATATATATATATATATATGTGTGTGTGTGTGTGTGTGTGTGTGTGTGTGTGTGTATGTATTTGTATGTATGTATATGTGTGTCAGCAGTTTAGGACTAAATGATACTGGTGTATCTACTGTGTTACAACCAGAGTACGGTACACCCGTCGATGTAATGATGAAATACGTGTGTATAAACACATGTAACAATTTAACTGACATTTTACGGATTAACCCGAGCTGTTTCATGATAATATGCAAAAATGTCCACCATCTGTGTTATGAAACACCAGTTCACCATACTGTACAGTGTTGTATGACAAGTAAACAAATTATTCCAGGAAGAGACGACGCGAATGGTCACAAATGAATTTTCTGAAAACACGATTTTCCTTTGCAAGTAGTGTTACTTAATTTTTTTTCTAGAACTACAGTCTCTTCCACTTTTCATTATCCCATCTCCAAGTCATTTAGATAACACTATTTTTCCCCTCTAGATACATTCACTATTTGTAAAATATCAACGATGCACTAGTTAAAGGATAAACCTTATTTGCTTTTTTATCTGGTCAATGATATTAGCATTTTTATCTTACCTTTAAGGAAATAGCTCTCTTGTACCACAAGGACGTATGATATCGTCGACGTAGATAACCATTTCTGTTGCAACACCAGTTTCCATAAATCAGCCAATCTAGTATTCTGACCTCTTCTTCTCCGGAAGAATTTTCTGGTCCTTAACGAACAATGTTCTTCATAAATTCTGTAAGCCCAACTATTTTTCTTTATCCTTCCTGTCTTAGTCTAAAGACCACTTTTTGAGCTCGCATCTCCGCCATTTCTTTCAGTAAACCATGGGTAGTTGGGGGCGCTTCAGTGTTGACCCTGATTTGCCTTACTGCTGCCTGCCAACGTTTATTGATTTGTTTTTCAACACAAAAATTTTCAGTTGTATCTGTAATTTCCTTTTAACTATATAACTTTAGATCTGATATCCATTATTTGCTGTCATGTGTATTTCAATCTACTTTTAAATCCTTGCTCATTAGGACTAACAGTAATCATACTGTGCCCCCCCCCTTTTTTTCATCATATGTCTTCCCCAGTATCCTGTACGTGTCACGTCCCTGGGGATCTTGCTCGCACGTCCCTGGGGATCTTGCTTGCAGGAAGATAAACAAGACATCTGGGGCGGATCGTGCATATGTAAGATTTGATACGAGTTTGCAGAGAGCTACCTCTTGTGATCTACCATTTTTCATGCAGTTGTTTAATTCTTCACTTAATTTCCCTAGTGGAAGCATGCGTTTGTTCAGCCTGTCTTGGAATAAGGTAACCACTTTAATTCTGCAAACTACCATTTTTATATTTAAACTTAAACCATAGCTGTTCGAAACTTAACTCATTTTCTCGACCACGAAGCTCTCTTTATCAGTAGAGCATCTACAAGGCAAAATCTTCAGAGGGTTTATTTTTAGTGCCTGGCATCAGATTCTGTTAATCAAACTTCTTGGTACGGCTTCACTCCGATCTTTTTTCCTTCTCAGCATAAGTGACCCTCTCGCAACTGCCTCGTTGCTATTCAAGCCGTGGATTTAAACCTACACATTCCTTCGACCTTCTCCTTCCTTCCATTCACGTCATTGTGCTCAGTCATGAACTGGCACTTCTCCATATATCAACTCTGGCCAAATTCATTGCTTCTCAGATATGGCTTCCAGTTATTTCTGTCCGTTCTCCCTCCTAATTCTTCCTTTTATCCTGATAGAAATGTAATTCGGCCTCACACCTCTCTCAGCATTTTGGGTATTCGGATTAGAATAGTTCAAAATTGTCACGGAGGGATCGCTGCTTTCAGATGGTTAAATCTACGGTTGAAATATTAAACATTTTGTGGCAGTGTCGCGCGTTCTTTTCTTTATCACATATATTTAAGTTTTATGTTGGCTTTGTACATCACCAACCAGAATATTACTCTTATATTTGAGGTGCTTTGTCTTACGTATCCTATATCGATGATCAGTAACTCAGCTCGTGCCTCCTCTCCAAATTTTTTTAGTTCAACTTTGAAATAAAAAATTTGGAAGTCAGAGTTTTGTACCCGGCAAGTAAAAGTGAAAGGGCACTTTCACTGTTCATAGTTTTGTCTATCAGACATAGGCAACGGAAGAACCAAGATGAAAAGTACACGTAGGGCTGTGATAATCACCAACTGGTGTACTGATGTGGGATGTAGCTTGTCTAAAGTCTCAACATTGGCTCATGTATCCTCAAAGCTTTGGCCCGAAAATTTATATCGGGTTGTTATGCACATAGACACTCAAAGTGATGACAAGGCTACCACATGTTATGATCAAGAGTCACTTTTTATTCAAATTTACTACGATTCCATGACCTATAAAAGAAATTACAGATAGTCCAAGGGGTCGATCTGGGCTTTTCTGCAAGTCATGAATAAATATAAAAGAGAGGTTTGGAATGTCATGTCCATATCAATGCTGCTGATGTTGTCAGTGCAAAATACTATCGTTGAGGGCCAAAACAAATCGATATCGAACCCTTAAATCTGTAATCCGTGGCAGCTTGCCTATTATACTCTTTAAATACAGGCCATTGTATCGGTTTAATATCTCACTCACGCACGTACTTTTCTGCATCTCTCAGTTCAGAACCACTCTGTAATTTCCAGGCCGAGGAAAAGAGCTTGACAGATCACACGAATTAGTGATAATTCCTTTAAACCAGTGAGGTGAACTCTTGCAAAGCATGCTTAATGCCATATCCCAAGATATCTCAAAAGTCAAGAAGAGAGAGAAAGACGGAGCAGTGTTGAAGTACGCAATGTAGTGCACCTGGAAATTTTCATGTTGGTAATATGTAGACTGCACGAGGCACAATAGCGGCGCCTTCCCACCACACACATCATCTGAACCTTGGTAGTTTTATTGTCGTATTCGCGCTTGAGAGCAAACTCGGGTATTTCCTATATGTACAACTGTCCCAAGAAAATTTACTGGGACTTCCTCTTGGATTTGCATCAGATCGGATGTAGCTTGTTGTCCCCAGAGATGCTGCATATCTTGTTGATAATGAACTTACGTGCTTTGTAAATATCCTTCTTCCCTTGGCAGATCAGTATGCGAGAGATTATTTATAAAATGGGTTGCACCCAACTTCTCTCTCTAGGAGGATTGATGCCCACAATATTTATGTTTGGTTTCCAGCATAACAGAATTGTAACAAATCAATGCATGAAAGTAAAATGTGCTTTTATAGGTTTTGAAGCTATTGCTTTAATGCGTTAGGACCACTTGAGCTTGCATGTTCTGCTATCATACCAATGCATAAAAATGGTTTCCAGGTGACATTTTATAACGCAGGAAGTATAACCACCCTATAATAAATGTTGTCCTACTAGGTCGTTTTCTAACTTCGAATTAACAGAAAGAGAGAATAGGAATTTACGAGTAGGGTTCTATGCTAATTTAATGTGCTGGAAGTGTTAAGTGGAAATCTGCTTGACTTATAAACTTACGGCAAACTGCTGTTCCGGATTGGCTTCTGTATTCATTGTGCTTATATCTGCAATTTCCATCCCCCAAAAATACATTATCATATACGTACGAGGAAATATCTTACATTGATCACAGGCCTCGTATAGGACGTGGTTCCCACTTACTACGTGAGCTGCGTGACATGAAAGTAACAAGTGCTCCTTCATACTTTGAAATGACGAAACTTTGTTTGATGCTTGTGTTAACAGGCAGCAGCCATATTACATTCTAGTTTGTTTGACTTGTTACAAGGTGATGGATCCTTAGAGAAAACTTTTCAAGGTAACTACATAAATATTACTAAAAATTCAGAGAAGAAATTCTGACTTTCAATAAATCACTGCCCTTGAAAACTGTCCATTTTGTTAAAAAAGAAAAAAAGTTGGAAAATTAGTTCCTGGTTTTGCAGATAACACTCTACGACTAACAGTCTGTTTGTTGGATTTCCCTCTTCCGTGTGTATTGTGCAAACAACCATTGATATGACTTGTTTTGATATGACTGATTCACAAAAGTTATTTGGTTGAAATATCAACAAACTTCTGTTGCTATTATCACGCAGAGAGAGAGAGAGAGAGAGAGAGAGAGAGAGAGGTTGTCTACCACGTGTCAAACACTGTAATTTTCATCAACAAAGTCGAGAAAACTAATCACTGGAAATGTTTTTCTGTTTGTAACTTCATTATAAGGTGCAGGTGTTTGTTTTGAGACATTTCTAATTAAGGTCATGGTTGTTTATGCAATTGTTTTAACGACTCGCAATGACTTATTCTCATTGTTATATAAAAATTTTTAGGTCGTCTAGCGTTATACATTAGTATAGTTTGAAAGGCATTTATATTTTTCCTGAAAACGTCGCATAATTTGCATGTGGTACTTATTAAATAAACATTAGGAAAATGGTTAGTCTTATTAAAACCAAATACATTAAGATGAAGTACAATGCAGTGTCTCGTAACTTCTCGATCCCTTTGAGGATCAACAACTAATTTACCTTATCTTTACATTTCCTCGTACTTGTTCCCATTTTCTTGTGCGTAGGAATAGAAAGACTGCCGGTACTTTGAAGGATTGAATATCTCTATTAAAGTGGACAAATTTTCCTCCGCAGGTGAACCCACAGCGATGGACGACGTTCCGACCAAACCCCTCCAAGACGAGTGTTCAAAGGGAGAACAGCGTTCATCAGTACCGGTGTCCCTTTTGCCCATACACAACTGAATATTCCACAAATCTGAAGAATCATACCATGAGGCACACAAACATCAAGCCCTTCGCCTGTCCGTATTGCCCCTACAGGAGTATCCAGAAAGGTGGCCTGAAGGCACATATGTGCTCTCATACTGGAGAGAAACCATACGCGTGCCCTCACTGTTCGTACAAGACGACAAACAGCTGCCATTTGAAGCGACATCTCCAGAGACACATGAACTCCTGAGACTGTGCTGTGACTCATATGTGTTACTGTATGTAAAAAGAAATTACTTGAAATCGTAGACTAGTGTATATATGAATATTTTAAGATTTTGTGGAAAAGCACGAACTGTTCCTTTCCAAACTTGTATCCAGAGTTATCTTTATTGAACTTTAAATTGACCAAGTTCACGGATATATACTGTTACATTATTTCTCTCAGTTTTAGTATTGAAGAAGCGAAAGAAATTGTATCATTACAGTGGAATAGGAAAGAATTCAGATCAAGTTATAGTCCAGTATGCTGAAATTGTACTGTTGGTTTCCCTTCAGACTTTCTCAGTCCAAAATAATAATTGCTGTTTTTATGCCTCAATTTCACGGGAAAGGGTACTACAACATAGGCCTTTATTCTAAATACTCAGATATCATCTTACCCACTAATCTGTTGATTTTCTTCATTGTCAATGCAACCCTGTACTTCAACTTCCTTAATGCTATACCTAAAAGAAAATTAATTTTACGGAACTGCGATGAAAACTGATTTTGTTGCATATTCTTGAAAAATTCGGTGTTACGATGTTATAAATTTTGTTCTTAAAATATAAATTTTTAGTACGGTTGTTGGAACTGCTGCAGGTGTTTCCAGCCGCATTTAAGACTGAGAATCAGGGGTAAAGTTCTTCACAAGCTTTGGCTTTCCGTTAAAGATGAACATTCTTCAAAACAGTATTTGCTAAGATTGACATGAACTAGTAACCTATATGCGCATGTATAAGTAAAAATAATGTTAAATAGAAATGTTGAAGGCTAGGAAAACTTCTATACTTTCTTAACGACTTCGGAAATATGACAACTTACGGTACTTCAGTAATTATTCCTTCTGAAGCATGACCGTTAACAATGATATAAATAATTTTCAGTAATATTCATTGCTTCCTTTGATTCTTGTGGAAGCTTTGCGAAGGCTTTCGGGGATTATTTTATTAAAATAATGACAACATACATATTACGTTTTGTAAGTTGATTAGCTTTATCTTGAATGTTTAGTGCATTGTTATTTGGGTTTTAGAACACTACCATTTGAAAAGCAAGTTAAAAGTCTACGTTAAAAATCTATAGGGGTGGACTAGTTGGAGATGATGTGTGGAAACAAAAGCACGTGAATTTCTTATGTTTAATTCTTAAATGCCGATGGCTGCTGCCTCTAATACAAGCTTCTGGCTTTGAGTGGCAGTAAGGTGTGACACTAATGTTTAGAACCCATTCAGTCATTTTTGGGTTCATTTTAGCATCCGTTATCCTGCATCGATTGTTTAATCTTTTCCTGTCATAACTTGGGCAAAAATTTCCCTCTTTTTGGCGTTTTGAAGGTGAAATTGCCTAATTAGTCCAGAGGTTTCTGCCCTGTAGACGAATTGTAGTCATACTTTCATAGTTTATGTTTTTTCGGGTTACTAATGAATAAAAATTCTGCAAAAAGAAAACAACTACAATGACGTAATTTTTAAGGTGTTTTGAAAGTTGATTACAAGAATCTTCCTCTTGTTTATTATCAATGTGATGTAAAGTGAATAGCGAAACAAATTCATCTTCCGACCTCTTTTAGGGGGATGCAAAATCAAAGCTTGGAAGCGTCTGCTGTCTAACTTACTGCAGTACAATGTAGGCGTTACAGGATTCCTTGAAGAAAATCCAAATAAATAATAAGGATTCACAAGCATCTGTAACACGTGGAAGCAAAAATGTGGGTGCCAGGAATTACCTCTGACTAAAAGTAAATCTCTCAGACGAGTTCAGGGATGATAATGAAGACGTTAATGTAACAAAGAATGAATATAGGGCATATCAGAGAAAATAAACATAACCCCTTTCAAATAACTTTCTGGTATAAAATGAAAACTCATAGTAACCATAGTTTATTCACTGCTTTGGACTATGTTTGTTATGGGTTGATTTTAACCAGGAAGAATGTGGCATGACACTGAGCAAGGGTAAAATTATCTCTCATTGAAGTGAATTCCTTTCCTATTTCAGCTCTCTCAAACGCGAATGCTATGACAGACCTTTATTACATTATTACTGACAGATTAAGGTTTCTACAAATATTGTTCTTTACTGAAAATGAATCAGATTTTGTAGCCGATACTATGTAAGGAAGTCATTTAAGTGGAAAGTTGCCCTATGTTATGTTTCTGCGGTTAAAGAAAATTGCCAAAATGTAGTCATTATAATACATTTTTATTTTTGTTGCTTGTACACATAGTTGACTATATTTAATAAATGATACTATCGTATTACCATTAGTGCACTTACAAACCTTACGATTCCCTCAAATTTTAATACTATTTTTTTTTTATCATCAAAGATGAGACAGTTAAGGTTCTAATTCAATGTTTGATTTTCCACATGTAAAAGAATTTGATTTTTAATAACTTTGCATGAAGAACATACCCCAAATTTCTTTCCCAGCTGATATTCCCAAGGAATATAACACGACGAGAGCGGGTTTCAATTTATTGTACATGAGCTAACAGGCTAACTGACATAGTGTTAATACAGCATCAAAACAAAGCAAATAGATTACAATAATGATCATCACTTAAAATCAGCCACCTAAACGAACCATTAACAAATACCATAATGTCCAAATAAAAGTTGCTGTAAATGTTATTTGTTCAGTGCTTTTGGATATGAAAGCCAAGACACTCATTTCTCTTGTTCATTCACAGCAACAAGTCGCTACCTCGTCAGTCCTCTGATCAGTGAAATGAAGCAACGTTGTGTTTGGTTATGAAATGTTTGCCAGATGCATTTAGCACGAAAGACCTCCTGGACATCTGATGCGGCATGGGCTTCGAACTGACAGTTCCATCCAAAATGCCAGTGCTTAGAATGAAAAGGTACAAACCTCGGAGTCATCCCCATCTCATATTGACCCAAAAACCAGCTGGAAAAAGATTTTCAGTGCATGGTTAACACCTCTGTATGTGTAAAGCCCAAATGATACTGAAACTTGCTGCTGACCTTATGGTGCATGGTAGGAGTGGATCTTGTCTGGATCATTCTTGTCATCCCATGGGTGTCAGTAGGGAATCTGGGAATTCAGAAGGTTTCTGGGAATTCTGGAGGCTTCTGGGGCTTCCGAACACTTCAAGACAATCTCCAGGCTCTGTAGCCTTTAGATTTCTTGCACAATACTAAAGAACAGAGTATTATGGAGAAGAAAGACTTTGAAGATTTCTTTGGGGAAGCCTACGTTTTTGGAGATGAATAAGCCTACGTTCTTGGAGATTAATTCTGGAGGCTTCTAGGGCTTCCGAATGTTTTCAAGACGATCTCTAGGCGCTGAAGCCTTTGGAAACACCCATTGGATTCTCCAGGAATACTTCTGGAGCTGAAGACTGCTTCAAAGGATCCTAGAGTCGTGAAGACGTCTTCAAGAATGCCCAGAAGTCTTCTCTCGTCGTTGGGATATATATATATATATATATATATATATATATATATATATCAGTAAGATGGAATCTTATAAGATTATAGAAGATGGCTCGTTAAATTTAGTAAAGAAAAAGAACTCTAAGTAATGGTTAACACGATGTTAAAATTATCTAAAACCTGTGGGATTTCCCTTGAAGACATTTTGGAATCCTTCAGTCTCCAGCTTCTGGAAGAACGAGAGAAATGCTTCATTACAGCTAATTCATTCGTTGCTGATAAACAGGTTTGTTTCATAAAAGATCTACCATTTCCATTCCAATATAAGACTACAATTTTACATTTTGTGAGCGAATTTGCTCAGTTTAATATTTAAGAATAATATATATTAAATCACTGAACATGTCTTGCAGTAGTTAAGAAATCAGAAAAAAAATCTTTTTGGTCATCTTTTTGTCAGTAAAAAGCAAATCGGTGGAAAAGTGGGTCATTTTATAATACGCCTATTACCAACGATCGGGCGAACATTATAAAACATCTGCATTGCAACTGTATCGTGCTCTAGATTATTTTCAGCAGTTGATGTTCTGCTCAAGCGCCCATTTCCCTGCCTGCGGTTGCGAGCAGACTGCCAGTGTTTTTCCTCCACACGTATACGTGCTTGCCAGACCCACTTACATCCCTGGCTCTCCTGCATATTCACTATGACAAGGAGGTAAACCTTGAAAGGCGCTTAGGCGAATGCAACTAGACTCGCTGATTACAAATAAAGACGAGGTACTTATTCTGTGCATGTTTATATTCATTGTTACTCAAATACATGTTTGCTTATCTTGCTTTGCTCCCTGTTAAGTACAATTGTGTACAGTGCAAACAATACTCCTAAAACCCTGGAGCTTCCGTGTTCTTCGGCCTCTGGGGCTCCGCCCCAGGACCCTGCTGGGGGCCAAGGATGCCCCCACGCCCCGCCTTCAAAGTCCCCCCATACACCAAGACACCTACAGGACCGCCGACCCCTGCTCTTGTCAACCTTGGATACGGGTCTGTATATGATGCAATGGTTTTACCTTCAAAACTATTAACCACTCATTCAATCAGCTGTGCAGTACGCAAAACGATAGCAAGGGCCGGCCCTTAATTACTTAATGTGATCTGTTGCTATGGTATAATTAGCATTGCTGCAAACGCTAGTAGACTGCAGAAGATATATCCCTTCTTTTTCGCAATTCAGTTCAATACTGTGCAAGGCTTGAATGACAAAAATTCACCTGAGCCAGCAATATGGCTCAATGGCAATACTAAGAGTTGCGCACAAATTTTGACCGTCTAGGAACATTCTTATCCAGTGTACCTTTTGTACTTTAGAGTTTAGAAGGTGTTACTGTCTTAGTATTTTAGGATCCTTGGAAATTGTTGGGTCAGAATTTTTCCCCCTTGTAAGGGTTATTAGGCAGGTTGTGTTCGTTGTGGAAGTGATAAATGTCAAGTTTTTCGTATTTCTGCCAGGAAGTTAATAATTGATAAACAGTAAACATTCAGGTACTTATGAGAGTTTTTTTGTGAGATTTTAGGTATTGTAGAATAGTCCTAAGTAAACACAGTACTACTTTAGGCTACATTTTGTGGTCAAACACGTCTATGTAAAATTGACAAGGAGTCAATGGAGGTATTTCTAAGTAATGTGCAGAACGGTTCCGCGGTAGAACTAAGCAGTACCTCCGCGTTTATTTCATTTAAAGTTTACTTTTCTTATAGTATTTGGTTGCTTATCAAGAATGTATAATTATTTTTTGTCTGTCGACTGTAATTAACGAGTAATTAACCTCGGAACTGATTATGTTTTTGTATACTGGCCGTCCTGGAATGCTATTGTTCATGCACAGTGTTATAGGGGAATTTTTGGTAAATCTTAAGCAAAAGCTCCACATGGACTAGGGTAAATTTTTAGAAAGAGGAACCAGCCCAAAATGACATGAAAATATGTTTTTCTAGGTGATTTTGATAATATCACCTTCATTTTCCTCGGAAATTAACGGTTTTAGACTTTACTCGGAGCACCTACAGTTTCCCGGGCCCACTCGACCGCCGACCGAAATCGGCAGAAGAACACCAAAACCAACATGTCGTCCTGTTTATGTGTGCTGTCAGTAAGGCCGTGGCGGAACGGCGCTTCGCGCCTTATCCGCATATTTAAAGATTCTTGGCAAGCACGACATTTTCTGACAAGAGGTAATGTTGAGCTGGCCGCTAAGCCACAGGGGTTACAGTAAGGCCATGTTCTTCCGCCGATTTCGGTCGGCAGTTGAGTGGGCCCGGGAAACTGTAGGTGCTCCGAGTAAAGTCTAAAACCGTTAATTTCGAGGAAAATGAAGGTGATATTCGTGCAAAAACACATCAAAATCACCTAGAAAACATATTTTCATGTCATTTTGGGCTGGTTCCTCTTTCTAAAACAATACCTGGACTAGTACCTTGGAAATTGGTTTTCCCCACACTTTTAGTGTTGCTGATAAAGGTGGTGGTGTTGTCTACTTTCGTTCAATTATTATTAACCTCATATATACCCAACATGGTTAGGTGACTTTTGGGAATGAGGGGTTTTGGCCGGGGTAAAACACTGGGAGAAAGACTGTTGTTCTGGAAATGGTTCCTCACATGCCCAAGTCATTAGGGAGCCATACGTTTAAGAAGGGATGGCTAAGGAAACCTGTTATAAAAGGAACTACACTAACCTAGCATACCCTAGCCTAACCTAACATAAGCTAGCAGGCTGTGTTACTTAGTCAGGGCGGACTTTTTACCAAAAGTTTCTCTATAACATTGCACATCCCCGATAGCATTCTAGGATGGCCAGCATAGAACTTCTGAGGTTAATTAAAAGTTAACAGTCGACCAACAAAAAATTAGTGGTTAATTCTTGATAAGCAACCAGATTAATATAAGAAAAATCAATTTCCAAAGTAATGCCCCATGTGGAGCTTTTGCTTAGTTCTACCTAAGGGTAAACTCGCATTTCAGTGCTAATTTCCAAAGGGTAGAACATGGCATTAGCTCTGTGTCGGGTATTTCCTTTAACTTTGACTTTTCCTATAATATTTTGGTTACTTATCAAGAATGTACTGTTATTTTTTGTCAGTCAACTGTAATTAACCTCAAGACTGATTGTTTTTGCATGCTGGTCATCTTGGAATGCTATTGCACATGTGCAGTGATATAGTGGAACTTTTGGTAAAGAGTGGTTTCGTTTACTAGGGGGTCTGGGGGGCTCCTGATAAAGAATGGTTTCCTTTACCAGGGGGTCTTGGGGCTCCGCCCCACAGCTAAGTAACGTGACCACCTAAGTCAGGTTAGGGTACGTTAGGTTAGTATGGTTCCTTTTATAACTGATTTCCTTACCCAACCCCTTCTTGAACATATGGCTTCCTAATGACTTTTGTATTTGTGGAACTGGTATTTCTAGTTAATAGCTCCGCACGGACTGTATGGAATGGTTCCATGAATACGAAAGTCATTAGGGAGCCATATGTTCAAGAAGAGATTGGCTAAGGAAATCTGTTATAAAAGAAACCTTACTAACTTAACACACAGTAACCTAACCTAATCTAGTAGGCTGTGTTACTTAGCCTAGCAGACCGGACCACCCCTGTAAAGGAAACCACTTTTTACAAAAAATTCAGTATTTCTAAGTAATAGATACACAGCGGGTATTCAGCGAGAAATGGCAGTTTTTTATGGTATTTTGGTTGCTTATTTACAATTAAACGTTATTTTTGGGGGGTTGGCTGTAATTAACCCCTGAAGTCCATCCAAAAAGGGGTTTCCATACGCGATCTTCACAAGACAGAGCACGGCTATATCTGTTTCGAACGGTTCATATCCCGTCCGGCAAGTGCAATACCTTGGAAACTGGTTTTTTCTACACTTTTAGGGCTTCTGACACTGACGGTGCATTTGTTTGTTGTTGGCCAAATGGAATGTCCCTTCGCTGTGTTTAGTACTGGCCCGGGGGGAGGGGGGCAGTACCCATATGTTAACAAGTTATTGCACTTGCCGGACGGGATATGAACCGTTCGAAACAGACGTAGTTGTGCTTTGTCTTGTGAAGATCGCATATGGAAACCCCTTGTTGGATGGACTTCACGGGTTAATTACAGCCAACCCCCAAAAAATGTTAAATTGTAAATAAGCAACCAAAATACCATAAGAAACTAACATTTCTCGCTAAATACCTGCCATGTTTTACTTAGATCTACTGATTGTCGATATATAGTTAGCTGATTTTATTAGGTAGTAGTCATCAAACTCTATTTTGGTATGTGTAGCAGCAAGGAATTCATATTTATTGATAACTATTTTTAGTCTTATCACGTTAATTTTTGTAATGTATTACTATGTGCTAATAAATTCGAACAGTAAACTTGGCTATTAATATCTCACGACGTAATTATACAATGCAATGAAAAGAACATGGGTAATTCTAAGCCGGCTGTCCATGGTGAGCTAGACTAAGGCAATTGACGTTTTCCTATGTTATTTTACTTGCTTTACAAGAATTTAAAGTAATATTTTGTCGGCTGGCTGTAACTAAACTGTAATTGACCTTTGAAGACTACACTACCAACAGGGTAGATCTAAGCCGGCATTCCGCGGCGAGCCCCCACCCCCCTCCATAGCTAATACGGCAAAATTATAACCAGTAAACACACCTACAAATACCAACCTAATGTACCGTTGGGGTGTTTACTGGTTACAGTTTTGCTGTATTAGCTATGGAGGGGTGGTGGTGGGCTCGCCGTTGAATGGCGCCTTAGACCTACCCCGCGTTAGGTAATTCAAGTCGTGTAGTCTTCAAAGGTCAATTACAGTTTAATTACAGCTGGCCGACAAAATATTACTTTAAATTCTTGTAAAGCAAGTAAAATAACATAGGAAAACGTCAAGTGCCATAGTCTAGCTCACTGCGGACAGCCGGCTTAGAATTACCAGAACATGTGCTGACTGTAAGACACCACTGCAACTCGATTAATATACCCGAGATAAAATTACCAAACATCTTAAGAATGTTCATTGAAGTGGTGGATAACAGGGTAGGTGGTACCATGGTAATACAAATGACAGTGTGATTACAGTACTGGACTGTGCTATTCACAGCCAAGTTATCCATTTTGTAACGAGCCAGTTCATTTGGTATGCTAGTTTGATCCTTTCACGTTTGACATCCGAGGTTTAATCCAGTTAATATTTGGTTAAAGTGTAGCCTGATTGTTCGGAAACAAGTTTTGTGCAAAATTTTAACTTTTAGAGGCATGCTTTTTTGAGTTTTATGGGTTTTGGTATTGCTTTCAGCATTGTGTCTTGTTCCCAACCGCATGGTCCTTAAAGGTGTGTGTTAAGTTGCATGTATGTTGAATTTTAAATAGTTTATTTTTTAAAATAAAATTGTAAAACCCTGCCTGATCTTGATCGACCTTTGCTTCGATGTTTACTAATAGAGCCCTTCAGGCCTGATCATCCTAGTCCCATACCATCTGGACTTAGAACCCTCCCAGTCGTGAGGAAAAATTGGCGACAGATAACAGTTGTGACTTTGATTTTATTGAGAACTGCAACTTATTTTTTCCTTCTTTGTAAATTGTAAGGTAATGGAGAGGAAATATTAACTTTTTTTTTTTAATGTCTGTAAAACCTTAACAGAACGGGGATTTACCATTTTCTCAGTAAGCTGTTGGAGTGCTGTGGTCTTGGGGATTGGGAGGGTGTTTGTAAAGGTGAGGAAAGGTGGCTGTTAGGGGAGACAGCATGGTGGTTTCCTAGAGTTGTGTTTGTGGGATGTCTGTCGAAACTACGACAAAAGATTGTACTTTTCCGCAAGTTTTGGTATGACTTTATGTATTCTTTCTAAATTTATGTAAAGTGGAAATGCGTATTATGTGGAAGAAGGATATTATGTTTTTTTGTGTTTGTATTTAGTTGTGAAAAACATTGTTTGGCTGTTTCGTGTACAGTAAACCCCCCATATTCGTATTCGCAGACTCACACATTCGCAGGTTTCTCTGTGGAACATATCTACCCATTATTTGTGGAAAATTCACCGATTCGCAGTATTTTTCACTGAGAAATATTCACTAATTACTGTATTTTCATATAATTTTCATGAATAAATGCACTTGTAAGGTGTCAAAGAAACGAGCAGGTAAAAGTTACTGCTACTTTATTACAGATCCAGGCAGCTTATATTGCGGCCGACTGACGCCGGGCCGCGAGAGACAATGGAATTGACTGTGACCTGAGGTCGAAACAATAAACAATAATATGCAGTGAACGAGTACAAATTACAATACAAAACATACAGAGCTACAATATGGATACAGTCTTGATGCCTGTGAATGAAGAAACATGTGATACACAATGTGTGACATTCGTATAAATACCATAAAGTAAAAATGATTAAAATGCGTGACCTGGCACGTTTTAGGCGTGACTAATTGGGCTTGAAGAAAATGGGAAGTCACCAAAGAAAACAAGCTCAGCGGAGACTTAATTAATGGCGCCGCTGAAACACTATCCTGGCGCCCGATGTGGTGACTTTACAAATACTCCCCAAGACGAGGGACGTGTCTGACTAATCCCTGTATCTGCTGGGACGCTGAAGGGTGCCCGCGGCTCCTTGAAGATAACGGAGGGGCCTCCCGCCTGTGAGGCTGCTGGTTGGGCGGTCCCTTCCTGGGGCGGCGCGCCTGCGGGGTGAGGGCGTGCTGGAGTGCGGTTGGGCGGAAGGGGTGCTGCGTCGCTGCTGGGACTCTCCGACAGGAAGGCGGGCTTTAGCCGGTCTATGGAAACCCAGTCGTTCTTGCCTGGGAGTGCCAGCTGAACGCCTTGCTGTTCCGCTCCAGCACGCGGAAGGGTCCCCTGTAGGGCTTAGTTAGTGGTGGACGGACGGCGTCGACTCTGGACGAAGACGTGGGTGTCGGATGACAGCTGTGGCGGCATGAAGGTGGTTGCTTTGTCGATGTATGAGCGCCTGCAAGGGGCGAACTTGCCGCCACGTCGCGGAGCCTCTGCAGTGATGGGGAGTGGCGTTCATCCGTCACGAGCTCTCCCGGCACCACGAGGTTCCCCATAGGTTTGTTCAGCTGCGGATGGGGTGCCGCGGCTCTGGGGGCGGTCCTCAACCCGAGGAGAACCCACGGCAGCTGATGTTTCCAGTCCTCGGCGGTGCAGCGGGCCATGAGGGATGACTTTAGGGACCTGTGGAATCGTTCGACCAGGCCGTTGGCCGCTGGGTTGTACGCTGTGGTGGTGTGGTGCGTGGTTCCCAGCAGTTGAGCCAGGGCAGACCACAACTCGGAGAGGAAAGCGGGGCCCTGTCGGTTGTGATGTGGTCCGGGGCGCCGGCGGCTAACCCAACTGGAGAGCAGGGCCTCAGCGCACGCGCTGGCGGTGGCTTCTTGCATGGGTGTGGCCGGGCCACCTCGTCGAACGGTCTACCACCGTCAGGAGGTATCTGGATCCGCCTGATGGGGAAGGGCCCGACGACGTCGATGTGGATGTGGCCGAACGGTGCCCTGGCTGTGGGAACTCGCCTACCCCGACTGCGTGTGACGACCCACTTTACTGGTCTGGCACTGCAGGCACTGTTTTGCCCAGGCTGTGGCGTCCTTTTTGCACCCGTGCCAGACGAACTTTTTGAAAGCAGTTTGGCCGTGGTCCTGCCGGAGGGTGTGAGAGGCCGTGGATTATGTCGAATACCTGGCGCGCGTGAGGCTGGAACCAAAGGGCGGGCTGGCCTGTGCTGATGTCACAGAGCAGGCTGGGGCCTCCGGGGCGAGGGTCACGTCCCGCCACTTGAGGGATGTGATGGCAGTGCGGTATGCTGGGGTTTCTGGGTCAGCGGCCTGTTCTCTGGCAAGGTCCTGGTAATCTACACCAAGCTGCACTGCGTTCAACTCGACTCTGGAGAGGGCGTCTGCTACGGGATTTTTCTTGCCGGGGAGGTACCTGACGGAACAGGTAAATTCGGCTATGGCTGAGAGGTGGCGCTGCTGTCTGGAAGACCATGTCCCCTGCTTCGTGAAGGCGTGAACCAGTGGCTGGTGGTCTGTGAAGATTGTGAAGGGCGTCCCCTCCAGGAGGAACTTGAAGTGCCGAACTGCGCGGTACATCGCGCAGAGTTCCCTGTCGAAGGTGCTGTAGCGGTCTCTGCGGGACTGAACTTCTTGCTGAAGAAGGCGATGGGCTGGGGGCTCCGTTGATGATTTGCTCCAGAACAGCACCGCAGGCGACGTTACTGGCGTCTGTCGTCAGCTGGAGGGGAGCCTTGGGGTCCTGGTGTGCCAAGGCGGTTGCCTTGGTGAGGGCGACCATTCAGGGAAAAGGCCTGCTGCTGGCTGGGTCCCCAAGACAGGGACTTCGGTTGACCTTTTAGGACTTCCGTCAGGGGCCGTGGTGTCTGCGCGATCCCGGGGATGAACCGCCTGTAGAAGTTTACCATCCCAAGGAACTCCTGGACGGCCTTGATGGAGGTGGGTGTCGGGAACTTGGCTACGGCTGCCACTTTCGATGTAAGAGGGCGGACGCCTGTCGGAGACACCTCGTGACCCAGGAATTCTGCTTTCTGGACGCCGAAGGTACACTTGTCGAAACGGACGACGAGGCCGTTCTCTTGGAGGCGCTGGAGGACTGCTTTGATGTGTCTCTGGTGTTCGCTGTGAGACCTGGAAAATATGAGAATGTCGCCGACGTAGCAGACGCAGAATTTTAGGTCCCCAGGATGCTGTCCATGAGCCGCTGGAAGGTGGCCCGGCGTTCCTCAGCCCGAAGGTGGAGAAGGCGAACACATAGGACCCGAAGGGCGTGATGATGGCTGTCTTTGGTATGTCCTCTGGCGCAACAGGTACCTGGAAATAAGATTTAAGAAGGTCCAATTTAGTGAATATTTTGGCCCCGTGAAAGGAGGCCGTGAGGTCTTGCATGTTGGGTAGAGGGTAGTGGTCGGGCTCTGTTGCAATGTTGAGCCGCCTGTAGTCGCCGCAGGGTCTCCAGGAGCCGTCCGGTTTCTGCACCATGTGGAGGGGGAGGCCCATGGACTGGAGGCTTTCCTGCAGATGCCCATCTGTTCCATCTCCTTGAACGCTTTTTTCGCCTCCTGAAGGCGCTGAGGGGGAAGCCTCATGAACTGCATGTGTCGGGGGCCCTTTAGTCACTATATGGTGGTATATGCCGTGCTTGGCTGGGGCCCCGGGACTTGGCGGCTCGGGCTTAAATACCTCAGGGAACTCCGACAGTAGGTGTGCATACTGGTGGGGCGACGGCGCTGATGGTGGGTCTGGGTCCCGCCGTTAACGGAGAGACCGGCAGGAGTCGGTATCGAGGAGGCGCTGCGCCCCACGCCGACTAGCAGGCCGGTGTGCCAGAAAATCGGCCCCAGGAGTGGGGTTCCTACGCCCGCGACGATGAAGTCCCAGGAGTAACTCTGGCCAAGGATGGAGATCGACAGGAGCCTGGTGCCGTGGGAGAGGATGGGGGTTCCGTTGGCGGCCGTCAGAAAGCGGCCGGGTCTGGTGTCTGGTTGCGGTCCTCTCTGGATGCTGGGAAGACCGATTTAAAGGCTCCTGTGTCGACCAGCATCATCCTGCCGGAGACGTTGTCGCGGACGTAAAAACCTACTGTTTTTGAGGCCCTGGGTTCTTCGGCTGCCATGGCAGCCTGTCCTGCTGGCTGGCCGCCACCCCCGTTTTTTGAACGGTTGAACGAGCAGGGCGGCAGGCAGTTTCGGGCGCCCTTTCCGAACCACTTGTGGTAGCGACAAAGCCCGGGGACCTCCATCTGCTGTGGTTCGGTGGACGTCTGTTGGCGATGGCGTTGACGGGCTGCTCTGCGTCCTCTTCAGGCTGGACGGAGCTGACCGGCTGTGTGGCCGGTTTTAGCCGCTGTGAAGCCTTGACGGAGTCTGTGAGGTGTTGCGCGCCGTCTCTGAGGTCCTCGACAGGCATGGTGTAGGGTGAGCGATCTGGTTGCGTGCCTCCGGGAGGAGTTGGCGAAGGTAGATTTCCGTGTGAGAAGCTTATCTCCTGCTGCTTGTTTGTGCCACCCAAGTCTGGTATTGACAGGAGATCTACGACCATGCCCCAAGCGTCTCTTGAATTGAGGTCGTGGCGTGGATTTATGGCAAGGTCGATAGCACAGGCGGCCCGCCGGCGATGGGCAGGGAGCAAGCTTCGAGGAGGAACTTTTTGTGGTGCTGTATGTGAGGGTGTGTGTTTCGGGTACTCGCGAGATGAGTTTTCTGTACACGTCCTCCGGAAGGGCGTTGAGCACTGTGTCGGCCTGTAGGATTTCGTCCGTGAGGTCCGCGATTCTGAAGTGGCTCTCCACCCTGCGCAGCCACATCGATGGGTTCCCCTGCGTAAACGGCGCAGCTTTACGGTAAGGGCGGCCCGCGATTGTGTTGCCCGGCCGCCGTGTGTTCGGGCGCTGGTGTGGAGTTGCGGGAGGGCCTCGGCGCGGGGGCGGTCGCGGCTGTGATGGGAGGTAGGTAAACCTCCGAGTCCGCTGGGTCCGCGTTTAACTGCATGAAGGAGGGGATATCCGCGTCCCATGCTCGCTCCCTTTGACCCCTTACTGGAGTGGGGTACTCGCGTCAGTACGCACTTTCGTGCGCCGTGTGGTTCCGCTAGTGACGCTGGTGGGGTACGCCGACGAGAGTCAGCACGCTCAAACGCTGGTTACAGCGCCGTGTTTAGGCCGCTAAGAGCGTTTTGGAGAAATCCTGGAGCCAAGACTGAGTCG